>NW_027001988.1:0-6833 GCF_036934945.1 Oncorhynchus masou masou
AGGCCCAGAGTGGTTGTACCATCTGCCACAGTAACTCACCCAGTATGAGGCCCAGAGTGGCTTGTACCATCTGCTACAGTAACTCACCCAGTATGAGCCCAGAGTGGTTGTACCAGTCTGCTACAGTAACTCACCCAGTATGAGGCCCAGAGTGGTTGTACCGCTCTACTACAGTAACTCACCCAGTATGAGGCCCAGAGTGGTTGTACCGTCTGCTACAGTAACTCACCCAGTATGAGGCCCAGAGTGGTTGTACAGATCTGCTACAGTAACTCACCCAGTATGAGAGCCCAGAGTGGTTGTACCATCTGCTACAGTAACTCACCCAGTATGAGGCCCAGAGTGGTTGTACCATCTGCTACAGTAACTCACCCAGTATGAGGCCCAGAGTGGTTGTACCATCTGCCACAGTAACTCACCCAGTATGAGGCCCAGAGTGGTTGTACCGTTCATGCCACAGTAACTCACCCAGTATGAGGCCCAGAGTGGTTGTACCGTCTGCTACAGTAACTCACCCAGTATGAGGCCCAGAGTGGTTGTACCATCTGCTAGGGCAGTAACTCTACCCAGTATGAGGCCCAGAGTGGTTGTACCATCTGCTACAGTAACTCACCCAGTATGAGGCCCAGAGTTGGTTGTACCATCTGCTACAGTAACTCACCCAGTATGAGGCCCAGAGTGGTTGTACCATCTGCTACAGTAACTCACCCAGTATGAGGCCCAGAGTGGTTGTACCGTCTGCTACAGTAACTCACCCAGTATGAGGCCCAGAGTGGTTGTACCGTCTGCTACAGTAACTCACCCAGTATGAGGCCCCAGAGTGGTTGCTGCCGTCTGCTACAGTAACTCACCCAGTATGAGGCCCAGAGTGGTTGTACCGTCTGCTACAGTAACTCACCCAGTATGAGGCCCAGAGTGGTTGTACCATCTGCTACAGTAACTCACCCAGTATGAGGCCCAGAGTGGTTGTACCATCTGCTACAGTAACTCACCCAGTATGAGGCCCAGAGTGGTTGTACCATCTGCTACAGTAACTCACCCAGTATGAGGCCTAGAGTGGTTGTACCATCTGCTACAGTAACTCACCCAGTATGAGGCCTAGAGTGGTTGTACCATCTGCTACAGTAACTCACCCAGTATGAGTCCCACCATAGTGCTGAGGTACCCCGTCCCACTGCCCAGGTTGAGGAAGGACAGGCCAGGGTGCAGGTCCAGGGCCTCCATCACCTCAGAGTAGATACAGGGGGGCTGGATAGGTGGATGTTGCCGTGCCTCCAGGCCAGGTCCTTGTAGGCGCTGTCACGGTGCTCCTCCAGGTAGTAGTCGGCCCGGTCGATGGCCTGACCCGCTCCACCAGGTCCGAACGGATGTAGTGTGCCTCCTTCAGGTTGTCAATCAACTCGTCATTATCCTCCCCAGCGCTCACACAGCTCCTCCCATCTTAGCTGGAAGAAGAGGGTAACTGGGCAATTATCTGAAGAAGAGAAATGTTTAAGTTATCTGCAATTTAATTCAAAAGTGTCTCTTGCATTGCGACCACTAACTAAATAAAAACTTCAACAAAACCTCCATGTCATATCTTGTACATTTCAGATTAAACCAGCCATCCCTTTTTGCATTTGAATGACCAATACTGAAAGAGCTACCTAAAAAGTCTTCCTCAACACATTAGGTGTGATCGCTGTACCTGTGGCTTGCCCCTGTGAACGACGCCAATGGGGAGATGATAGGACTTACCAGCCAAATGTTTACTGGGCCTGCCGTGTCATAAAGCAATAGAGAAGAAAGGAGCTTGATGATGCCTGGTTTAATGCCCAAGAGACATTGTGTTTGATTGCCAAATGACTCATGCAAGCATCAATAAATAAAGTGTGAAATGTAGGAGAACATTTTCCTCGATGGTAATAACTATTTCAGAATAACGTTAGGTACGAATTTTTCAGATATGAAAAAAAAAAACACGACCATAGGATGGCGCTGTAGAAACTGACGGACCTGTGCCTTGGGTTAAGAGAAAAGTCCTACCCAATCCGACTCTGACCAGAATATATCAATAACATATGCGCGAACCCATGTCATTTAAATGGCTTAGTTACTATCTACATAGTTATAAAAAAATGGTTGTCACATTGGAAATCTGAAAAAAGACAAACAGGCAACAAAAATCGTAATCTGAGTCTTCCACGCACGCAGACAGCAAAACAAAGATTCGGTACAAGGCAAGGACGACAGACAATACACATACAGGCACCAAAATAACTGTAGTATATAATTACCTACTATTTGATAATCAATTGTTACGTTTTAAAATGCCAATTGCTGCTATTGATTTGTTCGTCTCCAGGCTTTTGTTCGGAACCGCTCACACAGTGTGCACCGCTAGCTACACGTAAACGTTCAACCAGCCGACGTACTTACGTCACACGTACTTTATGTAAATCCGACACATTTTTACTTAAAAAATTATATTTTTACAATCGAATAAACGTTCTAATTGGTTATTGATTAATACCATTTCTGAAAATAATTGGCCTAAACATAAAATAGTAATTAAACAAGCACAATGCTAAAGTGAATGTGATAGAGAATAACTTTCTTTTTCCAGAAGGAACTTCAGTATATTGTAGGGCTATCAATATTTCAGAAACTAAAGATAATAAGACCAGGTATGCAACTATATAATGACTATTTTAGCATTACAGTAATGTACTGTAAAATACATATGACTGTATAGTATTGCATAAACATTTGTGACTCTAAGCCATCCATTTACTGCACTGCATTGAATGAATGAGGTTGGTTATCATGCTGTACTACATTTTGTACATTGTTTACAGCTCCTATGCTGAACACATACTGTGTTTGAATTCTGTACAGAGTGGAAAGGCAAAGACATCATGGAGGACGAGGACGCTTGTTTACAGATGTACAAGAGACTGCAATTATAAATATGGTTTTGGCCAACAATGCAATTAGGATTCGAGAGATAAGAGAGCATATCTTGAATAATGACACCATATTTAACAACATCAATGCTGTAAGCCTGTCGACCACACAACACATCCTCCAACGGCACCGAGTGACGATGAAACAACTTTACAAGGTGCCATTTGAGAGAAACTCTGACAGAGTCAAGAATATGCAAAATGACTTTGTAGAGGTATGTATGCAACACTACTTCCAGTACTTCAGACATACCATATTTACTCCTCTGTATATCCTTTTGTCTGTTACAGAGAGTATTGGAACTGGATGCCCATGTAATTCGCCATGAATTTATTTATGTGGATGAGGTTGGCTTCAACCTCACCAAAACCAGGCGCCGCGGAAGAAATGTAATAGGACAGAGGGCAATTACCAATGTCCATGGACAGCGTGGGGGTAATATAACTATGTGTGCTGCCATCACTCAAAACGGGGTCCTCCATCACAACGCCACACTGGGTCCGTACAACACCGGCCATATGCTCACTTTTCTGGATGCAATTTACACAATGCTTGTTTAGTTTAGTTTATTTTTATTTTTACAGGGACAGTGCACATTAATCAACGTTTCAGTAAAAGTGCCGGTTTTAGCCAGCCGGCTAATTTTCCACCGCAGTCCCTGGGCAGGTTATTAAAAACAATTACAATATAAACAATAGCAACATAGAACAAGCAAGACGTAGCATACAGACAGAGCAACATAGAACAAAAAGCAGCAAGACAAAAATTCATAAATGCAACAAAGTGTTTACACACCTCACAAGCTACAGACAACAACAATGTCCCTGATCCAGATCAGAAGCCTGCTAGATTTGTGGTTTATGGGACAATGTTAGTTTTCACCGTTCTGGTCCAAAACTGGTTTGCCACTCCATCCACAATTTGTAGTTTTGTACCTACCCCATATTCACCTATTCTAAATCCCATAGAGGAATTCTTCTCAGCCTGGCGCTGGAAGTGTATGATCGCCAACCCTATGCCCTTATGCCGCTTCTCCAGGCAATGGAGGACATGTGGGGACATAGAGGTTGGATACGCCATGCTAGGAGATACTTCCCCTCAATGTTTGGCAAAAGAAAACTAATGGATGTGGATGAAGTATTGTGGCCAGACACAGGCCAGAGAAGCGATGAAGCGTAAGCAACAGCACTAGTGGGTTGAGCTGGGATGTTGACATTAAACCAGGGTTTAGGTTGAGCTGGGATGTTGACATTAAAACTAGGGTTAGGGGTGAGCTGGGATTTGGACATTAAATTAGGCTTAGGATTAGGGGTTGAGTTGGGATGTGGACATTAAACTAGGTTTAGGGTTGAGCTGGGATGTTGACATTAAACTAGGTTTAGAGTTGAGCTGGGATGTTGACATTAAACTAGGGTTAGGGTTGAGCTGGGATGTTGACATTAAACTAGGGTTAGGGCTGAGCTGGGATGTTGACATTGTATTTATTAGAGAGGGGTAAAGAAAGATTTTGTTCGGGCGCCAGGCAGGTATTAACCATGCCGAAAGGAAAAGAGTAGAATAGAGAGAGTACCACTACCAGACCCACACACATCAGCAGAAGAGACTGCCTAGAGTGTAGCCTGTTTACCAGATAGCCAGTGGAGAGAAAAGAGAATACACACCATATAAAACCCACATCACAGCACATGGGTAACCCCAACAAGAATACCTCATACAATAATACTAATACTAATAATGGCAGAGCAATTAAACAGTAACTTCATACCCTCTGCACTCATCCACTAGAGTTAAATACTTTATAAACTACAAACGCTGAAAAACAAACAAAACTTCTGCAGCACAGCACACACAATCAAACTGTCCCGCCAGCCAAGAGCCCCTCCCCAAAGAGCTGAATGAGCTCTCTTTATCTCCTCCTTCCTTAGTGCTCATGCGCTCTTAAAGTGGCAGTGCACGGTGAAGGCTCCAAGCAGATTTCGCCACAACATTAAACTAGGGTTAGGGTTGAGCTGGGATGTGGACATTAAATTAGGTTTAGGATTAGGGTTGTGCTGGGATGTGGACATTAAACTAGGTTTAGGGTTGAGCTGGGATGTTGACATTAAACTAGGGTTAGGGTTGAGCTGGGATGTTGACATTAAACTAGGGTTAGGGTTGAGCTGGGATGTTGACATTAAACTAGGTTAGGTTTATCAACCTGAATACAACGGGTGTAGTCTAAACTGTGAAACGCTTTCTACAAGCCTTCCCAATGATGCATAGTTAAACAATTAAAATATAAATACAAATAGTAAATCAGAACTATATACAGGGAGTACCAGATCAATGTGGAGCTATATACAGGGAGTACCAGATCAATGTGTGGAGCTATATACAGGGAGTACCAGATCAATGTGGTGCTATATACAGGAGTACCAGATCAATGTGGAGCTATATACAGGGAGTACCAGATCAATGTGGAGCTATATACAGGGAGTACCAGATCAATGTGGAGTTTAATCTGTTTTTAAAGGTAATTCTTCTGTTTGCTGGAGTAACGGGAAATGGAAGGAGATCCATGGGACCACGGCTCTGTATAAAACTGTGAGTTGCTGTGAATCTGCTTTTTAGACTTGGGGTCTGTGAGAGACCTCTGGTGGCATGTCTTGTGGGGGGTACATGAGCAGTGTCTGAAGAGACCCTCGGTGAACATGTCTCGTGGAGGGTACGTATGGATGTCTGAAGAGACTCTCGGTGGCATGTCTTGTGGGGGTATGTATGGGTGTCTGAAGAGACCCCTGGTGGCATGTCTTGTGGGGGTATGTATGGGTGTCTGAAGAGACCCCTGGTGGCATGTCTTGTGGGGGTACGTATGGGTGTCTGAAGAGACCTCTGGCATGTATTGTGAGGGGTATGTACGGGTGTCTGAAGAGACCTCTGGTGGCATGTCTTGTGGGGTGGCATGTATGGGTGTCTGAAGAGACCCCTGGTGGCATGTCTTGTGGGGGTACGTATGGGTGTCTGAAGAGACCCCTGGTGGCATGTATTGTGGGGGGTATGTACGGGTGTCTGAAGAGACCCCTGGTGGCATGTCATTGTGGGGTATGTACGGGTGTCTGGAAGAGACCCCTGGTGGCATGTCTTGTGGGGGGTATGTACGGGTGTCTGAGCTGAATGTTATTTGATTATGCAGACAATGTGGAATCTTCATCACAGTCATATATGCACAGTCACTTTAACTATACTTTTAACTATACATTCATGTACATACTACCTCAATTGGCCCGACCAACCAGTGCTCCCTCACATTGGCTAACAGGGCTATCTGCATTGTGTCCTGCCACCCACCACCCGCCAACCCCTCTTTACGCTACTGCTACTCTCTGTTCATCATATATGCATAGTCACTTTGACCATATCTACATGTACATACTACCTCAATCAGCCCGACTAACCGGTGTCTGTATGTAGCCTCGCTACTGTATATAGCCTCGCTACTGTATATAGCCTCGCTACTGTATATAGCCTCGCTACTGTATATAGCCTCGCTACTGTTTTTCACTGTCTTTTTACAATTTTTTTTCTTAATCATTGTTTGCCTAATACCGTTTTGCACTGTTGGTTAGAGCCTGTAAGTAAGCATTTCACTGTAAGGTCTACACCTGTTGTATTCGGCACACGTTACAAATAAACAATGATTTGATGGAAACTCAGTGGTGAAATATTATGTAGATGAAAGTAACGTGTCAGCATATTAATTGTCCAAATATAAAAAATTAAAAAAAACGGAGGTCTTCGAATGTTTTTGAACCAAATACGGTGCTTTTAGATGTATTTCAGACCAGTTTATTATGAATCACCCATTCTGACACTGACTGTAAATACTTATTTAGAATTTCAACGAGCTC
>NW_027001990.1:0-6831 GCF_036934945.1 Oncorhynchus masou masou
AAGGTTACTAAAGTAGCATCAGGCAACATTATTTGAGTGACAGAGTTAAACATGAGGAGCCATGTTGAGAAGGCACCTCTACCATACACCATTAAAAGGCACTTAAATATTTTGTCTTACCCATTCACCCTCTGAATGGCACACATTCTCAGTCATTGTCTCAGGGTTTAAAAATGTTTTTGTTTTTACCTGTCTCCACCTATTCATCTACACGATTTAACAAGTGACATCAATAAGGGATCACAGCTTTCACCTGGATTCACCTGGTCAGTCTATGTCGCGGAAAGAGCAGGTGTCTTTAATGTTTTGTACACTTAGTGTAGATTATACAACGTAAAACAAAGCGCTAGGTCTTTTAAAGTGAATATTTTGTGTCATTTCCCAGTGCCAACAAATGAAACTGTTGACATATATATATGTAACGGTTTTCTATATGCGAAGGAGAGTCAGACCGAATGCGGCGTGGCTATTTAGATTCATGTTTAATAAAAAAGCAATTAAACACAAACACTACAAAACAAACCGTGAAAACCGAAACATCCTAAACTGGTGCAAACTAACACAAGACAGGAACAGGAACAATCACCCACGAAACACTCAAAGAATATGGCTGCCTAAATATGGTTCCCAATCAGAAACAACAATAAGCACTTGCCTCTGATTGAGAACCACTTCAGACAGCCATAGACTTACCTAGAAAACCCCACTAAGCTACAATCCCAATACCTGTGAAAAAAAAACAAGACAAAACACATCACAATACAAAACCCATGTCACACCCTGGCCTGACCAAATAGATAAAGAAAACACAAAATACTAAGACCAGGGCGTGATGTGATATATATATATATAGAAGTCGGAAGTTTACATACACTTAGGTTGGAGTGATTAAAACTAATTTATCAACCACTCCACAAATTTCTTGTTAACAAGCTATAATTTTGGCAAGTCGGTTAGGACATCTACTTTGTGAATGACACAAGTAATTTTTCCAACAATTGTTTACAGACAGATTATAATTCACTGTATCACAATTCCAGTGGGTCAGAAGTTAACATTTAAATAGCTTGTAAAAATTCCAGAAAATGATGTCATGGCTTTAGAAGCTTCTGATAGGCTAATTGACGTAATTTGAGTCAATTGGAGGTGTACCTGTGGATGTATTTCAAGGCCTACCTTCAAACTAAGTGCCTCGTTGCTTGACATCATGGGAAAATCAAAAGAAATCAGCCAAGACGTTAGAAAAAAAATTGTAGACCTCCACAAGTCTGGTTCATCCTTGTGAGCAATTTCCCAATGCCTGAAGGTACTACGTTCATTTGTACAAACAATAGTACGCAAGTATAAACACCATGGGACCACGCAGCCGTCATATCGCTCAGGAAGGATATGCGTTCTGTCTCCTAGAGATGAATGTACTTTGGTGTGAAAAGTGCAAATCAATCCCAGAACAACAGCAAAGGACCTTGTGAAGATGCTGGAGGAAACCGGTGCAAAAGTATCTATATCCACAGTTAAACAAGTCCTATATCGACATAACCTGAAAGGCCGCTCAGCAAGGAAAAATCCACTGCTCTAAAACCTCCATAAAAAAGCCAGACTAAGGTTTGCAACTGCACATGGGTGTCAGGATTTGGCCAGGGTTGTTCCGGGTTTTGGTCACTAGATGCCCCCATTGTGCTTTTTGACCTCATGTTTTTTCCCTTGTTCTCCATTATTATTTGCACCTGTGCCTCGTTTCCCCTGATTGTATTTAAACCCTTAGTTTCCCTCAGTTCTGTGCTCTGTGTTTGTATGTTAGCACCCAGCCCTAGTGTTCTGTGTATTCTTGTCGTTTCCGGTGGATGCTCTTGTGGAATTCTGTTTTGTTTTTGAGTATCTCTTGAGGCTTTTTTGTGCTATTCCTACCACCTTTTGGATTTGCCATTTTTTGTATTGAAGGACTTCTCCTTTTTTACTTTATTAAATACACCGTCTTAAGTACTGCTGTGTCTGACTCATCTTCTGGGTTCTGCTGACTATTCGTGGCTCAGTTGGTTAAGTGACTGTTTCTCACTCCGGAGACCCAGGTTCGTAACCGGGTCCTGACAGAAACACAGAGCCAAAAATGAACCCAGAGGCAGCCAGTTCCCAGGAGCTTTTTGCCATGCTGTCCCACCACCAGGAGACTGTCCAACGCCACGAAGCTGCCCTGGTTCAGCAAGAGGCCTTAATGGCTAGACATTCTCATCTTCTGTCGGAGATGCTGACTTCCATTAAGCAAATATCTGATCGTCTTACCCCGGCAACAGTTCCCGTCCCAGTACCTCAGATTCACGTACCCATGGCAGTTAACCCCCTGGCTGAACCTCGTCTTCCACCTCCCCAACGGTTCTCAGGTGATCCAAGTGCTTGTAAAGGGTTTCTCACCCAATGTTCTCTCTCCTTTGAGCTACAACCTCGTCGTTTCCCACCGACCGGTCTAAGATCGCTTATATCATCACCCTGCTGTCGGAAAAGCCCTGGCCTGGGCTACTGCTGTGTGGGATGCCCATAGTTCCTGCTGTGCCAGCTACTCTGCCTTTGCTGAGGAATTCAAACGAGTGTTTCAAGGCCCAAGCAGTGGTTCTGACTCAGCCAAACAGCTCCTGACTCTCCACCAAGGTTGGCGCAGCGTGACGGACTATGCCATCCAGTTCCGCACGGTGGCAGCAGCAAGTGGCTGGAACAACGAGGCGCTCACGGTGTGCTTTCTGAAAGGCCTTTCCGACACTATCCAAGATGAACTGGCCACTCGGGAACCACCGGACAATCTCGAGTCCCTGATCAAGTTGGCCTCACGCATTGACCAGCGTCTGAGAGAGAGAGAACTCAACCGTAGACCTCTAGCCCCTATCAGTCCTAGCTCCGAGTCCCCACCTTTATCCTCGCTGGCTCCATCGGAACCCATGCAGATTGGACGCATCTCCCAGGCTGAGAGAGACCGCCGGATGAGGAGCGACGCTGTCTATATTGCGGCAAACCGGGCCATTTCCGTTCCACGTGTCCCGGGCTCCAGGGAAACGCTCTGTCCCGTACAGACCGGGGGAACTGTAACGGGAAACATAACCTCCTCCCATCCGTCCAACTCCCGTCTGCTCATTCCAGTCACCCTCTCCTGGGACAACCACAAGCTTCACCTTCAAGCCTTGGTAGACTCTGGAGCCGCAGGTAACTTCATGGATGGTGTCTGGGCGAAGGAGAATGGCGTTCCCTCTGAACCTCTAAGTGAACCCATGAGGGTCACTACATTGGATGGAAGCCCTTTGGGATCTGGACTTGTCACTCATGTCACTACCTCCTTGCGACTTTCAGTTTCACAACACCAGGAATTGATGAACTTTCATTTGATCTCCTGTTCCGAGTTCCCTCTCGTCCTTGGATACCCCTGGCTTCACAGCCATAACCCTCACATCGACTGGTCTGTGGGCACTATCAAGCAGTGGGGTCCTACGTGCCAAGCTACTTGTATTTTCCAGAATTCCCGAGTTCTACTCCCGAGTCTTTAGAATCCATCGACCTGACCCGAGTTCCCGAGTGTTACCATGACCTCAAACTGGTGTTTAGCAAACAGAGGGCTACCATGCTACCACCCCATAGACCTTACGATTGCCCCATCGACCTGTTTCCGGGCACTTGCCCCCCAGGGGTCGGATCTTTTCCCTATCTCCACCCGAACGAGCTGCTATGGATACCTACATCAAGGACGCTCTGGAAGCAGGCCTCATGCGTCCATCCACCTCCCCGGCGGGAGCAGGGTTTTTCTTTGTGGCCAAGAAAGACGGTGGATTACGTCCTTGCATCGACTACCGGGGACTCAATGCCATAACCGTCCGTAACCGTTACCCGCTACCCCTTATGGCCACAGCCTTCGAGCTGCTCCAGGAAGCAGTTGTTTTCACTAAGCTTGACCTGCGGAACGCATACCATCTTGTGCGGATCAGACCTGGTGACGAGTGGAAGACCGCTTTCAACACGCCTACTGGTCACTATGAATACTTGGTGATGCCCTTCGGCCTGACCAACGCCCCAGCGGTGTTCCAAGCGCTCATAAACGATGTGCTTAGGGATATGCTTAACATATTTGTGTTCGTTTACTTGGATGACATCCTCATCTTTTCGAGCTCCTTCAAGAACACACTAAGCATGTCAGACAAGTACTCAAACGCCTCCTGGACAGCCATCTGTACGTTAAGCGGAAAAATGTGAATTCCATTCATCCCGAGTACAATTCCTGGGATTTGTAGTGGAACCCGGTCGAGTCCAAATGGACCCCAGGAAGGTAGGGGCGGTAGCCCGGATTGGCCCACCCCCAAATCCGTTAAGGAAGTTCAGCGTTTCCTGGGCTTCACAAACTTTTACCGCAAGTTCATCAAGAACTTCAGCTTGGTGGCAGCCCCTCTCTCAGCTTTAACCAAGGGTGGCAATGCAAGGTTTTTGTGGGGAAGAGAAGCTGAGACGGCCTTCCAAGGACTCAAGCAGCGCGTTCTCTCTGCTCCCATCCTGATACTACCGACTACGGATGAACCATTTGTGGTGGAGGTAGACGCATCAGAGGTTGGTGTTGGAGCTGTCCTGTCTCAGAGGGGTGAAGACAAGCTTCATCCGTGCGCTTTCTTCTCACCGGCTTACCCCGACTGAGAGGAACTACGATGTGGGGATCGTGAACTCCTAGCGGTTAAGATGGCATTGAAGGAATGGAGACACTGGCTCGAGGGGCTTCTCACCCGTTTCAAGTGCTTACGGACCACAAAAATCTGGAGTATATCCAGCAGGCGAAGCGGTTGAACTCTAGACAAGCTAGATGGTCTCTTTTCTTCAATCGATTCCAGTTTATCCTCACCTATCGGCCCGGGTCGAAGAATCTCAAACCGGATGCCCTGTCCCGAGTCTACGCTCCTGCCATTCGAGATGACACGGACATGCCTGTCCTTCCTGCTGCTAAGATTGTGGCTCCGATCTCGTGGCAAGTTGAGGATACCGTGAGACGTGCTCAAGCTAGCGAACCGGACCCGAAAGGAGGTCCTGCCAATCGGTTGTTTGTCCCCAAGGCAGTGAGGACTCAGGTCCTTCTGTGGGGGCACTCCTCTCGCCTCACCTGTCATCCGGGCGTAGGTCGCACCTTGGAGTTCATCCAGCGTAAGTTCTGGTGGCCTACCATAAGAGAAGACGTTGCCACTTTCGTCAATGCCTGTCCCGTGTGCTGCCAGGGCAAATCTTCTCACCTCCGCCCTCAAGGACTCCTTCACCCTTTACCTGTTCCCCACAGACCCTGGTCCCATATCTCATTGGACTTTATTACTGGACTTCCTCCATCCCATGGCAATACTACTATCCTAGTCATAATCGACAGGTTTTCAAAGGCGGCCAGGTTCGTCCCTCTGACTAAGTTACCTTCTGCCAAGGAAACGGCTGAGTTGGTAATTAATCATGTGTTCCGAGTCTTCGGCATTCCTCAAGATATGGTTTCTGACAGAGGTCCCCAGTTCGCCTCAAGGTTTTGGAAGGCCTTCTGCCAACTCATGGGGGCTTCTGCCAGTCTATCTTCAGGGTACCATCCGGAGTCCAACGGCCAAACAGAGAGGATGAATCAAGAGCTGGAAACCACCCTCCGATGTATGACTCGTGACAACCCGTCCACATGGTCATCCTTTATTGTTTGGGCCGAATACGCGCACAACACCTTGCGCTCCTCCTCCACTGGTATGTCCCCGCACGAGTGTCAGTTTGGCTATGCTCCTCCATTGTTCCCGGACCAGGAGGCAGAAGTCAGAGTGCCTTCAGCCTTGAAGTTCGTCAGACGCTGTCGGCTTATGTGGAGGAAGACCCGTCTTAATCTTATGCGTTCCTCACAGAGGTACCAACAACAAGCCAACAGACGTCGCCGTCCCGGGCCTACCCTGCGCCCCGGCCAGAGAGTCTGGCTCTCCACAAGAGACTTACCTCTACGGGTGGAGTCTCGCAAGCTGTCCCAAAAATACATCGGTCCCTTCAAGGTTGCCAGGAGAGTTAACCCAGTTTCTTATCGCCTACACTTACCCAGATCCCTTAAGATTAATCCCACATTTCACATTTCATTGTTAAAACCTGTTGTTTTTTCTCCCCTTGTCCCGGCAGACAGACCTCCCCCTCCGCCTCGTGTCATTGGAGGCCAGCCGGCTTATACCGTCCATCGGATACTGGATTCCGCCGGGTGCAGCGGTCCTGGCAGTATCTGGTGGACTGGGAAGGCTACGGTCCCGAGGAGCGCTCCTGGGTTCCTGCCAAAGACATCCTGGACCCTGACCTCATTCGTCAGTTCAGGGCCCTCCACCCTGAGAGAGCTGGTAGGAACGTCAGGAGCCGTTCCTAGGAGGGGGATTCTGTCAGGATTTGGCCAGGGTTGTTCCGGGTTTTGGTCACTAGATGCCCCCATTGTGCTTTTTGACCTCATGTTTTTTCCCTTGTTCCCCATTATTATTTGCACCTGTGCCTCTTTTTCCCCTGATTGTATTTAAACCCTTAGTTTCCCTCAGTTCTGTGCTCTGTGTTTGTATGTTAGCACCCAGCCTAGTGTTCTGTATTCTTGTCGTTTCCGGTGGATGCTCTTGTGGAATTCTGTTTTGTTTTTGAGTATCTCTTGAGGCTTTTTGTGCTATTCCTACCACTTTTGGATTTGCCATTTTTTGTATTGAAGGACTTCTCTCCTTTTTTACTTTATTAAATACACCGTCTTAAGTACTGCTGTGTCTGCCTCATCTTCTGGGTTCTGCTGACTATTCGTGGCTCAGTTGGTTAAGTGACTGTTTCTCACTCCGGAGACCCAGGTTCTTT
>NW_027001991.1:0-6830 GCF_036934945.1 Oncorhynchus masou masou
TCTCAGTTAGCCTACCTAGGCAGTAATGCAATCTGTATTAAATCACTCAGTTAGCCTACCTAGGCAGTAATGCAATCTGTATTAATCTCAGTTAGCCTACCTAGGCAGTAATGCAATCTGTATTAATCTCAGTTAGCCTACCTAGGCAGTAATACAATCTGTATTAAGTTTCCAGTAATACAATCTGTATTAATCTAAGCCTACCTAGGCAGTAATACAATCTGTATTAAATCTCAGTTAGCCTACCTAGGCAGTAATACAAACTGTATTAATCTCAGTTAGCCTACCTAGGCAGTAATACTAATCTCCAGTTAGCCTACACAAACTGATAATGCAATATGTATTAATCTCAGTTAACCTACCTAGGCAGTAATGCAATATGTATTAATTCAGTTAGCCTACCTAGGCAGTAATACAATCTCAGTTGTACTTAGGCAGTAATACAATCAGTTAAGCCTACCTGAGCAGTAATGCAATCTGTATTAATCTCCAGTTAGCCTACCTATAAAATCTGTATTAATCTCAGTTAGTTTACCTAGGCAGTAATACATCTGTATTAATCTCAGTTAGCCTACCTAGGCAGTAATGCAATCTGTATTAATCTCAAACCTACCTAGGCAGTTAATCTCCGTTAGCCTACCCAGGCAGTAATACAAATGTATTAATCTCAGTTAGCCTACCTAGGCAGTAATACAAACAAATCTGTATTAATCTCTGTATTAATCTCAGTTAGCCTACCTAGGCAGTAATACAATATGTATTAAATGCTCAGATTTAGCCTACCTAGGCAGTAATACAAAACTATTCATTAATCTCCAGTTAGCCTATTTGATCATGAGCCGTTAGTTTCCTCAGCCCAGACCCTACCCAATCAGAGAATCTACTTTCATCAGTCGTATAAGGTCATCATAACTTCTCTTTGACAGACAAGGTACAACACTGTGCATGTAAATCCCAGCATGCACTTCAATTCACCTGCCCACCATGCAGAATTTACTTGACTTTGTCCTCTAGACTGAGTCGTGAGCCACTCATCTCAGAATTTTTTCTGTGTTGCTGTCAAAGATTTGGATGAAAAATGCACTCAAAGGAAGGGTTGCACATTTACAGCGTCTTATATAATGCAAGAAGTAGTAGAGGTCTTAAATGCAGATTTGGATCCTATCAGGAATGTAATTGATTTAATGGCCAAATGGCCTGGATATATTTTGTCTTGTGTATGTTACAGCAGTTCTACTCAGATTTGTCAGTTCTGTCTCAAAGGTACCTAGCTTACAGTGTGTGGAGAGCATCATATCTCTCGACGCATACAAAGTGGAGAGAGGGGGGGACAAAGTGGAGGGAGGGGAACATAGTGGAGAGAGAGGGGGGAGGACATAGTGGAGGGAAGAGGGGGGACAGAGTGGAAGGAGGAAGGACAGAGTGGAGAGGGGTGGGAACATAGTGGAGAAGGAGAGAGGGGGGACATGGTGAGGAGGGGGAGGACATAGGGAGGAGGGGGAGGACTTTGGAGGGAGGGGAGGACATAGTGGAGGAGGAGGACATAGTGGAGGGAGGGGGGGAGGACATAGTGGAGAGGGAGGGGGAGGACAAAGTGGAGAGAGGGGGAGGGACATGAGTGGAGGGAGGGGGAGGACAGTGGGGAGGGGGAGACATAGTGGAGGAGGGGGGAGGACATAGTGGAGGGAGGGGGGAGGACATGGTGGAGGGGGGGGAGGACAAAGTGGAGGGGGGAGGACATAGTGGAGGGAGGCGGGAGGACATAGTGGAGAGAGGGGGGGAGGACAAGTGGAGAGGGGGAGGACATAGTGGAGGGAGGGAGGGGGAGGACAAAGTGGAGGGGGAGGGGGAGGACATAGTGGAGGGGGAGGGAGGACATAGTGGAGGGAGGGGGAGGACATAGTGGAGGAGGACATAGTGGAGGGAGGGAGGACATGTGGGGAGGGAGGGGGAGGACAAAGTGGAGAGAGGGGGAGGACATAGTGGAGGAGAGGGGGAGGACAAAGTGGAGAGAGGGGGGAGGACATAGTGGAGGGAGGGGGAGGACATAGTGGAGGGAGGGGGGGAGGGACATAGTGGAGGGAGGGGGGAGGACAGTGGTGGGAGGGGGGGGGAGGGGTGGACGGGGGGAGGACAAAGTGGAGGGAGGGGGAGGACATAGTGGGGGAGGGGGGGGAGGACAAAGTGGAGAGGGGGGAGGACACTAGTGGAGGGAGGGGGGGGACAAAGTGGAGAGAGGGGGAGGACATAGTGAGAGGGGGGGGAGGACATAGTGGGAGGGGGGGGAGGGACGCATAGTGGAGGGAGGGGAGGACATAGTGGAGAGAGGGGGAGGACATAGTGGAGGGAGGGGGAGGGACATAGTGGAGAGGAGGGGGGAGGACATAGTGGAGGGAGGGGGGGACAAAGTGGAGGGAGGGGGAGGACATAGTGGAGAGAGGGGGGGGAGGACAAAGTGGGAGAGGGGGAGGACATAGTGGAGGGAGGGGGAGGACAAAGTGGAGGGAGGGGGGGAGGACATAGTGGAGGGAGGGGGAGGATAAAGTGGAGAGAGGGGGGGGGAGGGATAGTAGTGGAGGGAGGGGGGAGGACATAGTGGAGGGAGGGGGGGAGGACAAAGTGGAGAGAGGGGGAGGACATAGTGGAGGGAGGGGGGAGGACATAGTGGGAGGGAGGGGGGAGGACATAGTGGAGGGAGGGGGAGGATAAAGTGGAGAGAGGGGGAGGACATAGTGGAGGGAGGGGGGGGACATAGTGGAGAGGGAGGGGGAGGACAAAGTGGAGAGGGGGGAGGGGGAGGGAGGGGGAGGACATAGTGGAGGGAGGGGGAGGAGGAGACAAGGGGGGGTGGAGTGGAGGAGGGGGAGGACAGTGGGAGGGAGGGGGGAGGACATAGTGGAGAGGGGAGGACATAGTGGAGGGAGGGGGGAGGACAAAGTGGAGAGAGGGGGACAGAGTGGAGGGGAGGGGAGGAGAGGACAGAGGGAGGGAGGGAGGTAGGGAGGGAAGACAGTATAGAGTGGAGGGAAGGAGGGAGGACAGAGAGTGCAGGGAGGGGAGGAGAGAACAGAGTAGGGGGGAGGGAGAGAACAGAGTAGAGTGGTGGGAGGGAGGAGAGGAGGACGGGCGTAGGTAGGGGAGGAGAGGAGAGGACGGGGGCGTAGAGTGGTGGGAGGGAGGAGAGGACAGTGGATGAAGGCAGGAGGGTGGGGATGGTGGAGAGGACAGAGTGGATGGTGGAGAGGACAGAGTGGATGGTGGAGGAGGACAGAGGATGGGAGAGGACAGAGTGGATGGTGGAGAGGACAGAGTGGATAGAAGTAGAGGTGAGGGGGAGAGAATGAGAAAAGAGGCTGAATGAGAGAGAGAACTCGCAGCTGCTGATTTGTCTCCTGTCAAGGAAGCCCCTATTTGTGTGATTGACTCCAGCATCACAGCACATCAAAACACAAAGCCTGCCGGGAAGACTTGATTTCCTGCAGACCGCTCTCACTAAGCCTCGCTCACACCAAGCCTCTCTCTCCCAAGCCTCTCTCACACCAAGCCTCTCTCACACCAAGCCTCTCTTCACACCAAGCCTCTCTCACACCAAGCCTAGCTCTCACACCAAGCCTCTCTCTCACACCAAGCCTAGCTCTCACTCAAGCCTAGCTCCACCAAGCCTCCTAGCTCTCACCAAGCCTAGCTCTCACACCATGCCTCTCTCACACCAAGCCTCTTTAACACCAAGCCCGCTCCCACCAAGCCTCTTCTCCCACCAAGCCTCTCTCCCACCAAGCCCTCTCTACACACCAAGCTCTCTCACACCAAGCTCTCTCACACCAAGCCTCGCTAACACCAGCCTCGCTAACACCATGGGGTCATCATCCAAAGCTGGAAATGTAATCATCCAGCCTCCACTCTTAACCCCTAGAGGTGATGTCTGCGCAATCCAATTAGCATAATACCATTCCCATAAAAACAGTCTGTTTAAACTTTAGATGTCTGTTTTTGCATTGGATGCGTTCCAGTCCACTGCATCTGCCAATGTTGCACTTCATCTTCGGTGAAAGGGGGACAGAGCTAGAGTGGTGTTTGTTAGACCCTGAGATATCCCAAAATCGTTCTTCTTACAAAAATCTAGCAGCGTCCTAACGGTTTGGCTTACAAACCGTTTTTTTCTCCCACGACCCCACAAGCTGAAGTCTGACAAGCTTGACTTCATCGTCTGAGTCAAGGGACAGAGCTGAGTGGTGTCTGAAGTCGACAGCCAGATATGCCAACTTCTGTCTGTCTTACAAACAGTCCAACTTCTGTCTGTAGAGTTCGAACAGTCCAACTTTCTGTCTGTAGAGTCCCAGTCCAACTTCTGTCTGTAGATTCCGAACAGTCCAACTTCTGTCTGTAGATTCCGAACAGTCCAACTTCTGTCTGTAGATTCCCAAACAGTCCAACTTCTGTCTGTAGAAGTCCGAACAGTCCAACTTCTGTCTGTAGCTGCCGAACAGTCCAACTTCTGTCTGTAGCTGCCGAACAGTCAACTTCTGTCTGTAGAGTCCGAACAGTCCAACTTCTGTCTGTAGAGTCAAACAGTCAACTTCTGTCTGTAGCTGTCGAACAGTCCAACTTCTGTCTGTAGCTGTCGAACAGTCCAACTTCTGTCTGTAGTCGAACAGTCCAACTTCTGTCCAGAAGTCGAACAGTCAACTTCTGTCTGTAGAGAGTCCGAACAGTCCAACTTCTGTCTGTAGAGTCCGAACAGTCCAACTTCTGTCTGTAGAGTCCGAACAGTCCAACTTATGTCTGTAGAGTCCAAACAGTCCAACTTCTGTCTAGCTTCGAACAGTCCAACTTCTGTCTGTAGAGTCGAACAGTCCAACTGTCTGTCTAGAGTCCGAACAGTCCAACTTCTGTCTGTAGAGTCCGAACAGTCCAACTTCTGTCTGTAGCTTCCGAACAGTCCAACTTCTGTCTGTAGCTGCCGAACAGTCCAACTTCTGTCTGTAGAGTCGAACAGTCCAACTTCTGTCTGTAGCTTCGAACAGTCCAACTTCTGTCTGTAGATGCCGAACAGTCCAACTTCTGTCTGTAGCGCGAACAGTCCAACTTCTGTCTGTAGAGTCCGAACAGTCCAACTTCTGTCTGTAGAGTTCGAACAGTCCAACTTCTGTCTGTAGAGTCCGAACAGTCCAACTTCTGTCTGTAGCTTCCGAACAGTCCAACTTCTGTCTGTAGATTCGAACAGTCCAACTTCTGTCTGTAGAGTCCGAACAGTCCAACTTCTGTCTGTAGATTCCGAACAGTCCAACTTCTGTCTGTAGAGTCCGAACAGTCCAACTTCTGTCTGTAGCTTCCGAACAGTCAACTTCTGTCTGTAGCTGCCGAACAGTCCAACTTCTGGGTCTGTAGCTGCCGAACAGTCCAACTTCTGTCTGTAGCTGTCGAACAGTCCAACTTCTGTCTGCAGCTGCGAACAGTCCAACTTCTGTCTGTAGCTTCCGAACAGTCCAACTTCTGTCTGTAGAGTCCGAACAGTCCAACTTCTGTCTGTAGAGTCCGAACAGTCCAACTTCTGTCTGTAGCTTCCGAACAGTCCAACTTCTGTCTGTAGATTCCGAACAGTCCAACTTATGTCTGTAGAGTCCAAACAGTCCAACTTCTGTCTAGCTTCTGAATAACCAACTTTATGTCTGTAGAGTCGAACAGTCCAACGTCTGTCTAGCTTCCGAACAGTCCAACTTCTGTCTGTAGAGTCCGAACAGTCCAACTTCTGTCTGTAGCTTCCGAACAGTCCACCTCTGTCTGTAGCTGCCGACCAGTCCAACTTCTGTCTGTAGCTGCCGAACAGTCCAACTTCTGTCTGTAGCGTCGAACAGTCCAACTTCTGTCTGTAGCTGCCGAACAGTCCAACTTCTGTCTGTAGCTGCCGAACAGTCCAACTTCTGTCTGTAGATTCCGAACAGTCCAACTTCTGTCTGTAGATTCCGAACAGTCCAACTTCTGTCTGTAGATTCCGAACAGTCCAACTTCTGTCTAGCTTCCGAACAGTCCAACTTCTGTCTGTAGAGTCCGAACAGTCCAACTTCTGTCTGTAGCTTCCGAACAGTCCAACTTCTGTCTGTAGAGTCCGAACAGTCCAACTTCTGTCTGTAGCTTCCGAACAGTCCAACTTCTGTCTGTAGCTTCCGAACAGTCCAACTTCTGTCTGTAGCTTCCGAACAGTCCAACTTCTGTCTGTAGCTGCCGAACAGTCCAACTTCTGTCTGTAGCTGCCGAACAGTCCAACTTCTGTCTGTAGCTTCCGAACAGTCCAACTTCTGTCTGTAGATTCCGAACAGTCCAACTTCTGTCTGTAGAGTCCGAACAGTCCAACTTCTGTCTGTAGAGTCCGAACAGTCCAACTTCTGTCTGTAGCTTCCGAACAGTCCAACTTCTGTCTGTAGAGTCCGAACAGTCCAACTTCTGTCTGTAGCTTCCGAACAGTCCAACTTCTGTCTGTAGCTTCGAACAGTCCAACTTCTGTCTGTAGCTTCCGAACAGTCCAACTTCTTCTGTCTGTAGCTTCCCGAACTTCTGTCTGTAGATTCCAACTTCTGTCTGTAGATTCGAACAGTCCAACTTCTGTCTGTAGATTCCGAACAGTCCAACTTCTGTCTGTAGCTTCCGAACAGTCAACTTCTGTCTGTAGTCTAGCTTCCGAACAGTCCAACTTCTGTCTGTAGAGTCCGAACAGTCCAACTTCTGTCTGTAGCTTCCGAACAGTCCAACTTCTGTCTGTAGCTGTCGAACAGTCCAACTTCTGTCTGTAGAGTCCGAACAGTCCAACTTCTGTCTGTAGAGTCCGAACAGTC
>NW_027001992.1:0-6830 GCF_036934945.1 Oncorhynchus masou masou
TAGTAATATAGCATATTGTTAGCAGTAGTAATGTTATGAAATAGTAATATAGCATATTGTTAGCAGTAGTAATGTTATGATATAGTAATATAGCGTATTGTTAGCAGTAGTAATGTTGTAAAGTAGTAATGTAGATTAGTCATAGCAGTAGTAATGAAGTGATATAGTAATGTAGCATATTTTTAGCAGTACTGTTGTAAAGTAGTAATGTAGTATAGTGGTAGGAGTAGTAGAAGTAATGTTGTAAAATAGCAATGTGTAATGGTAACAGTAGCAGTAGTAATGTTGTAAAGTAGTAATGTAGCGTGCTGGTAGGAGTTGCAGTAGTAATGATGTAAAGAAGCAATGTTGTGCAGTGGTAGCAGTTGCAATGCTGTTAGGTAGTATTGTAGCGTAATGGTACTGTAGCCAGTAGTAATGTTGAAAAATTGTAATGTAGAATAGTGGTAGCAGTATCACTAGTAATGTTGTAAAATAATAATGTAGCGGATGCAGTAGCAGTAGTATAGTAGTAAAGTAGTAATGTAGTGTTGTTGTAGCAGTAGTAATGTAGCATAGCAGTAGCAGTATTAATGTAGCATAGTGGAAGCAGTAGTAATAATGTAGCATAGTGGTAGTAGTAGTAATGTAAAAAATAGAAATGTAGCGTAGTTGTAGCAGAAGCAACAGTAATGTTGTAAAGTAGCAATGTAGCATAGTGGTAGCAGTATTAATGTTGTGAGGTAGTAGTAGCAGTAGTAATGTTGTAAATTAGTAATGTAGCGTTGTGTCAGCAGTTTCAGTAGTAATGTAGTAAAGTATTAATGTAGTGTAGTGGTAGCAGAGGACTGTAGCAGAGGACTGATTTACAGCGCTATCAAATTAATTATCCACAGGTTAAAATTGTGTAGGGCTGTAAAGATATTCAAATTGCATTAAAGTTGCTTTCGAAGCCCTGTGCAGCGCTATGTGTGGCTATGGCCCTATTCTCACTTCCCATCCTCCCCGCAGCCCCAACTAGCCTCCCTGCGGGCCTCCTGTCCCCTTGCTCCCTCCCTGTGCACCCTCTCTGTCTTTGGACATATTGTCTGTGCCACACACACACACACACACACACACACACGCACACACACACACACACACACACACACACACACACACACACACACACACACACACACACACACACACACACACACACACACACACACACACACACACACACACACACACACACACACACACACACACACACACACACACACACACACACACACACACACACACAGTGTAGCCACAGCATCTGTCCAGTCCCCTAGGGAGTGATAGGGGTGGGGGGGGGGTCAGAGTCTTCATAGGAACCATTCTCTCTGTGACATCTGCTGCAGTCCCCTAGGGAGAGATAGGGGGTCAGTCTTCATAGGAACCATTCTCTCTATGACATCTGCTGCATTCAGTGCCTGATCATCTGACAGCACAACAATGTATCTGAGGACAGAAACACTTGAGCTCTGCTCTCTAATGTTCTACTGTATTAGTAGATCATGTATCACTGTCCTAGTAATATAGTGTACATGATGTATCATGGAATGTTGGGCCAAAAAAGGTTTACTGTTCAGGATTACTAATGAGAAGATGACTACATTCACGATGTCTCAATGGAGTATCTCACTACGAAGCTCGGTGTTGCATTATGTCACAACCCAAACATCCACAAAGCAGCTGGATGCACGTAACTGAGCTATGGTACAGTCTCTACCGTAAACTATTACGAGTCATTCTGTTGTGTGCAGATTCATGGGATGGACTCCCTGCTGGAGATGTAGTATTCTATAAAGAAATGTAGTATTCTATAAAGAGATTTAGTATTCTATAAAGAGATGGAGTATTCTATAAAGAGATTTAGTATTCTATAAAGAGATTTAGTATTCTATAAAGAAATGTAGTATTCTATAAAGAAATGCAGAATTCTATAAATAAATGTAGTATTCATGTCAGGATTTGGCCAGGGTTGTTCCGGTTTTTGGTCACTAGATGCCCCCATTGTGCTTTTTGACCTTTTGCTTTCCCTTGATCCCCATTATTATTTGCACCTGTGCCTCGTTTTCCCCTGATTGTATTTAAACCCTTAGTTTCTCTCAGTTCTTGGCTCTGTGTTTGTATGTTAGCACCCAGCCCTAGTATTCTGTGAACTCTTGTTGATCCCGGTGGACGCTCTTGTGGAATTCTGTTTTTGTTCTTGTTTATTTATTTTTGAGTATCTTTTGAGGCTTTTTATGCTATTCCTACCACCTTGTGGATTTACCTTTTTGTCTTGGAGGATTACCTTGTGGATTACCTTGTTCTTGTGGAATTCCTTTTGAGGTTGTGGAGTTGCATGTTTTCCTGAAGGACTTCACTTTTTACTTTATTAAATACACCGTCTCAAGTACTGCTGTGTCTGCCTCATCTTCTGGGTTCTGGTGACTATTCGTGGCTCAGTTGGTTAAGTGACTGTTTCTCACTCCGGAGACCCGGGTTCGTAACCGGGTCCTGACAATTCAGTAAAGAGAAATAGTATTCTATAAATATATGCTTTGTTCTGTAAGATTTAGAATTATATAAAGAGATGTAGTATTCCATAAAGAGATGCTGTGGTCTGTAAAAATATGTAGTATTCTATAAGAGATGAAGGCATTCTATAAAGAGATGTAGTATTCTATAGAGAGATGTAGTGTCCTATAAATATATGTAGTATTCTATAAGAAATGTAGTATTCTATAAAGAGATGTAGTATTCCACAAGAAATGTAGAATGTAAGAGATTTAGTATTCTATAAAGAGATTTAGTATTCTATAAAGAGATTTAGTATTCTATAAAGTGATGTAGTATTCTATAAAGAGATGTATTATACTATAAATAGATGCTGTGTTCTGTAAAGAGATGTAGTATTCTATAGAGAGATATAGTATTCTATAAAGAGATGTAGTGTGCTATGAAGAGATGTAGTTTGCTTTAAAGGGATGTAGTATTCTATAAATAGATGCTGTGTTCTGTATTGAGATGTAATACTCTATAAGGAGATGTAGTGTCCTATAAAGCGATGTCATATTCTATAAAGAGATGTAGTATTATATAAGAAATGTAGTATTTTATAAAGAGATGTAGTATTTTATAAAGAGATGGAGTATTCTATAAGAAATGCAGTGTTCTATAAAGAGATAATATATTCTATAAAGATAAGTAGGTGTGCTATAAAGAGATGTAGTATTCTAGAAAGATTTGTAGTATTCTAGAAAGATTTGTAGTATTCTATAAAGATTTGTAGTATTTTATAAAGAAATGTAGTTTCTATAAAGAGATGTTGTGTGCTATAAAGAGATGTAGTCTGCTATAAAGATATCGGGTATTCTATAAATAGATGCTGTGTTCTGTATTGAGATGTAATACTCTATAAGGAGATGTTGTGTCCTATAAAGCGAAGTCATATTCTATAAAGAGATGTAGTATTCTATAAGACATGTAGTATTGTATAAAGAGATGTAGTATTCTATAGAGAGATATAGTATTCTATAAAGAGATTTAGTATTCTATAAAGAGATGTAGTATTCTATAAAGAGATGTAGTGTGCTATGAAGAGATGTAGTTTGCTTTAAAGGGATGTAGTATTCTATAAATAGATGCTGTGTTCTGTAAAGAGATGAAGTATTCTATAAAGATATGCAGTATTCTATAAGAAATGTAGTATTCTATAAGAGATGTAGTATTCTATAAAGAGATGTAGTATTTTATAAAGAGATGGATGTAGTATCCTATAAAGAGATAATGTATTCTATAAAGATAAGTAGGTGTGCTATGAAGAGATGTAGTTTGCTTTAAAGGGATGTAGTATTCTATAAGAGATGTCGTATTCTATAAAGGGTTATAGGTTTCTATAAAGAAAAGTAGTGTGCTATAAAGATATACAGTATTCTATAAAGAGATGTAGTATTCTGTAAAGATATCTAGTATTCAATAAAGAGATGTAGTATTCTATAGAGAGATATAGTATTCCCTTAAAAAGATGCTGTGTTCTGTAAAGAGATTGAATATTCTATAAAGAGATGTAGTATTCTATAAGAGATTTAATATTCTATAAAGAGATGTAGTATTCTATAAGAGATGTAGTATTCTATAAAGATATATAGTATTCTATAAAGAGATGTGGTGGGCTATATGTAGTCTGCTTTTAAAGAGATGTAGTATTCTATAAAGAGATATAGTATTCTATAAAGAGATTTAATATTGTATAAAGAGATGTAGTATTCTATAAGAGATGTAGTATTCTATAAAGAGATGTAGTATTCTATAAAGAGATGTCATATTCAATAAAGGGATATAGGTTTCTATAAAGAAAAGTAGTGTGCTATAAAGATATACAGTATTCTATAAAGAGATGTAGTATTCTGTAAAGATATCTAGTATTCTATAAAGAGTTGTGGTGGGCTATGAAGATATGTAGTCTGCTTTAAAGAGATGTAGTATTCTATAAAGAGATGTTATGCTCTATAAAGAGATGTTGTGTTCTATAAAGAGATGTAGTATTCTATTTAGAGATGTAGTGTCCTATAAAGAGATGTCATATTCTATAAAGAGATGTAGTATTCTATAAGACATGTAGTATTCTATAAAGAGATGTAGTATTCTATAAAGATATGTAGTATTCTATAAAGAGATGTAGTATTCTATAAAGAAATGTAGTATTCTATAAAGAAATGTAGTATTCTATAAATAAATGTAGTATTCTAAAAAGAGATGTAGTATTCTATAAAGAGATATAGGTTTCTATAAAGAAAAGTAGTGTGCTATAAAGAGATGTAGTATTCTATAAAGAGATGTAGTATTCTATAAAGAGATGTATTATTCTATAAAGAGATGTAGTATTCTATAAAGAGATGTTGTATTCTATAAAGAGATGTAGTATTCTATAGAGAGATGTAGTATTCTATAAAGAGATGTAGTATTCTATAAAGAGATGTAGTATTCTATAAAGAGATGTAGTATTCTATAGAGAGATGTAGTATTCTATAGAGAGATTTAATATTCTATAGAGAGATGTAGTCTGCTATAAAGAGATATAGTATTCTATAAAGAGATGTTATGTTCTATAATGTAACAGCGTTCTTCGTTTGTCGAAAGAGAGTCGGACCGAAATGCAGCGTGTTGGTTACTCATGTTTTTAATATAACAAATGACGATACATGAAATAACAAAAACAACAAACGGAACGTGAAAAACCTATACAGCCTGTCTGGTGAACACTAACACAGAGACAGGAACAATCACCCACGAAATACAAAGTGAAAACCAGGCTGATTTAAATACGTGGTTCCCAATCAGAGACAACGAGAATCACCTGTCTCTGATTGAGAACCGCCTCAGGCAGCCAAGCCCACACAACACCCCTACTCAGCCGCAATCCCAAATACTACAAACCCCAATACGAAAAATACAATACATAAAACCCATGTCACACCCTGGCCTAACCAAATATATAACGAAAACACAAAATACAATGACCAAGGCGTGACATATAAAGAGATGCTGTGTTCTATAAAGAGATGTAGTATTCTATATAGAGATGTAGTGTCCTATAAAGAGATGTAGTATTCTATAAAGAGATGTAGTATTCTATAGAGAGATATAGTATTCCCTTAAATAGATGCTATGTTCTGTAAAGAGATGTAGTATTCTATAAAGAGATGTATTATTCTATAAAGAGATGTAGTATTCTATAGAGAGATATAGTATTCTATAAAGAGATTTAGTATTCTATAAAGAGATGTTGTTAGCTGTAGTGTATAGGGTGACTAGAATATTGCTATGCGCAGGAGAAAGTAGAATGAGTATAAATGGAGATTCTTCAATAAAGTCATGACAGATTCATGCGCATATAACACTAAAACGAATCGAGACATGAAAACATGGGTACGAGAGATCCACGTCACGCATCCAACACAATTAAAATAGCAGGGCACTACAATAAAATGAATCTCTGATAAAGACATGAGGGGAAACAGAGGTTAAATACACAAAAGGTAATGAATGGGATTGAAAACAGGTGTGTGGGAAGACAAGACAAAACCAATGGAAAATGAAAAATGGATCAATGATGGCTAGAAGAACGGTGACGTCGAACGCCGAGCACCGCCCGAACAAGGAGAGGCAACGACTTCGGCAGAAGTCATGACAGATGTAGTATTCTTTAAGAAATGTAGTATTCTATAAAGAGATGAAGTATTCTATAAAGAGATGTAGTGTGCTCTGAAGAGATGTAGTTTGATTTAAAGGGATGTAGTATTCTATAAATAGATGCTGTGTTCTGTAAAGAGATGTAGTATTCGTTTAAGAGATGTAGTATGTAGTAAAGAGATTTGGGTTTATATAAAGAAAAGTAGTGTGCTATAAAGATATGTAGTACTCTATAAAGAGATAGAATATTAAATCTCTTTATAGAATACATAATTTCTTATAGAATTCTACATCTATTGATAGAATATTAAATCTCTTTATAGAATACTATATCAAGAGATGTAGTATTCTATAAGAAATTATGTTAGGTTTCTATAAAGAAAAGTAGTGTGCTATAAAGATATAAAGTATTCTATAAAGAGATGTAGTATTCTGTAAAGGGTCCTGTGTGGCTCAGTCTGGCAGAGCACGGCGCTGGGCACCGCCAAGCCGCCGGTGGGCTCTGATTCACGCTGGGGCTGCCACTCCATATGTAAAAGTAGGTGGCCCCAGCCGACTCTGTGTGTCTCTTTTGGACAAAAGCCGTCCGCTAAATGGGATACATTATTATTATTATTAAAGATATCTAGCAGTTTATAAAG
>NW_027001993.1:0-6829 GCF_036934945.1 Oncorhynchus masou masou
CGGTACAGAGTCAATGTGGAGGCTATATACAGGGGGTACCGGTACAGAGTCAATGTGGAGGCTATATACAGGGGTACAGGTACAGAGTCAATGTGGAGGCTATATACAGGGGGTACAGGTACAGAGTCAATGTGGAGGCTATATACAGGGGGTACCGGTACCGAGTCAATGTGGAGGCTATATACAGGGGGTACCGGTACCGAGTTAATGCGGAGGCTATATAGAGGGGGTACCGGTACCGAGTCAATGTGGAGGCTATATACAGGAGGTACCGATACCGAGGCAATGTACAGGTTAGTCGAGGTAATTTGTACATGTAGGTAGGGGTAAAGTGACTATGCATAGATAAAATAAAAAAAACAGCAAGTCGCAGCAGTGTAAAAACAGAGGGGGGGGGGGTCAATGCAAATAGTCTGGGTGGTCATCTGATTAATTGTTCAGCAGTCATATGGCTTGAGGGTAGAAGCTGTTAAGGAGCCTTTTGGACCTAGACATCAATCGCTCTGAGACCTTGAAGTAGTTGTTTCAAAGGTTGCGGCTTTTGTGGAGCAATGGGGAACGATGCTTCGAGGGCGGCTGTCATCGTTGTGTGCAGAGGGTCCCTGGGTCGAGCCCAGGTAAGGGTGAGGAGAGGGTGAGGAGAGGGATGGAAGCTGTACTGTTACATTGATGCTGTTGACCCAGATCGCTGGTTGTTGCGGAAAAGGAGGAGGTCAAAAGGGGGATGAATGTAATCGGTGTGAAATGGCTAGCTAGTTAGCGGTGTGCGCGCTAATAGCATTTCAATCGGTGACGTCACTCGCTCTGAGACCTTGAAGTAGTTGTTTCCCTTGCCCAGCAAGGGCCGCAGCTTTTGTGATGGGTAACGATTCTTCGAGGGTGTCTGTGTGCAGAGAGCAATGTGTGCAGAGAGCAATGTGTGCAGAGAGCAACTGTGTGCAGAGAGCAATGTGTGCAGAAGGTGTGCAGAGAGCAACTGTGACAAAAACAAAGGATATACATGGTGCCCTAAGACAATGGTCCCCAACCAGTCGATCATGATCGTCGATCTCCAAGGCATTTCTAGTCTATTTCCTCGCCATCAGCTGGTCAGTCTGTGGAGGAAAGAGAGAGCGGAGGGACGTTGAGAGACGGACCCTCAGTCTGCTGCTCTCTCCCTACGCTGAGACTGGCCATCAGATGCAGGCACCACCAGCCCAGTAAAATAAAAATCTAATTATTTAAATGTATGCTCATTCAGCTGTGACTCACAAGTAATACAACAATGGATCTATTACCGGTGTGATCATATAGCCTACCTCAAATTTTGAAATATATATTTTTTTAATGTCCCGAACAACAAAACGTTGGCAGGTAAATTCAAGCAAAGCCAGTATTCAGTGATATTGTTGTGGGCCTATAGCTTGCTGCACAAATCTCATTGCTACAGTACTGTTTTTAATTGGTTAATGTTGCATAGGCTTACATTTGTTTTACTTTAATAAAAAATCAGAAAAGGTTGGTGACCACTGCCCTAAGAGATATGGAAGGTTGGTAGAATCTCGTTAAAAATGATCCACAGCTGTAAATGCCACTAAGGGTCACACTTCATTTGGATAGTCCAGCTTTTCCATCTTTAATTTTAAGGCAGAAAAAAATGTGAAGACTGTACACGGGTGTGTAGACTGTTACTTGAAAGGATTGGAAAAGACGGACACTTGTCTATCATAAAATACATGAAAGCATATGAACATGTGTTACATAATGAACATGTGTTACATAATGAACATATGAACATGTGTTACATAATGAACATGTGAACATGTGTTACATAATGAACATATGAACATGTGTTACATAATGAACATGTGTTACATAATGAACATGTGAACATGTGTTACATAATGAACATGTGAACATGTGTTACATAATGAACATGTGAACATGTGTTACATAATGAACATGTGAACATGTGTTACATAATGAACATGTGAACATGTGTTACATAATGAACATGTGAACATGTGTTACATAATGAACATGTGAACATGTGTTACATAATGAACATGTGAACATGTGTTACATAATGAACATGTGAACATGTGTTACATAATGAACATATGAACATGTGTTACATAATGAACATATGAACATGTGTTACATAATGAACATGTGAACATGTGTTACATAATGAACATGTGTTACATAATGAACATATGAACATATGTTACATAATGAACATATGAACATGTGTTACATAATGAACATGTGAACATGTGTTACATAATGAACATGTGTTACATAATGAACATGTGAACATGTGTTACATAATGAACATGTGAACATGTGTTACATAATGAAC
Source organism: Oncorhynchus masou masou (assembly GCF_036934945.1). Taxonomy (NCBI): domain Eukaryota; kingdom Metazoa; phylum Chordata; class Actinopteri; order Salmoniformes; family Salmonidae; genus Oncorhynchus; species Oncorhynchus masou. Next base: position 2,342 of record NW_027001993.1, read on the forward strand.
ATATGAACATGTGTTACATAATGAACATGTGAACATGTGTTACATAATGAACATGTGTTACATAATGAACATATGAACATGTGTTACATAATGAACATGTGAACATGTGTTACATAATGAACATGTGTTACATAATGAACATATGAACATATGTTACATAATGAACATATGAACATGTGTTACATAATGAACATATGAACATGTGTTACATAATGAACATGTGTTACATAATGAACATGTGAACATGTGTTACATAATGAACATGTGAACATGTGTTACATAATGAACATATGAACATGTGTTACATAATGAACATGTGTTACATAATGAACATGTGTTACATAATGAACATGTGAACATGTGTTACATAATGAACATGTGAACATGTGTTACATAATGAACATATGAACATGTGTTACATAATGAACATGTGAACATGTGTTACATAATGAACATGTGTTACATAATGAACATGTGAACATGTGTTACATAATGAACATGTGTTACATAATGAACATGTGAACATGTGTTACATAATGAACATGTGAACATGTGTTACATAATGAACATGTGAACATGTGTTACATAATGAACATGTGAACATGTGTTACATAATGAACATGTGAACATGTGTTACATAATGAACATATGAACATGTGTTACATAATGAACACGTGAACATGTGTTACATAATGAACATGTGAACATGTGTTACATAATGAACATGTGAACATGTGTTACATAATCTTAAATGTAAAAAATAAAAAATAGCACCAAAACAGCATAACTGTAGTTAAATCAGGAGATATAGTGTAGCACATCATGTAACTAATTAGCATTTATACTGTGTGTACCTCAGCCCACAACATATTTATATTTAGGTGGTAAAATATTTACACGTGGAGGGCTTGACGACACATAATGGTTTAAAAATGTCAGTATGTTAGCCAGCCTGGTTTTACAACAAAAAAATGATTCACTCTCCTACTTATATGTACAGATGTCGGATCTTAATATGAAACATTTCGTCGCAGGAGGAAAATAATTTGAATATCTATTTAATATTTACAATCGACACCAAGGGGGCAGCTGGAAGCAGTGTTTGTAGGCTATACAATCATTTAGACTGCAGGTCTACTGGGTGTCAGTTCAAATAGCCTATGTAGACTGCGTGCAGTCAACAGCAAGTTTTGTGTGATTTCTTATGTGGATTATAATAAATTGACTATTTGTAGGGGCTTGATATATTTATCATTAGTTGTGCTGAGTGATTAACCAAAATGTCGGTTATTTTTAGTTTTTTAAACAACTAATTGACCAAAGTTGGTTCAATTACTTGAATTCTATTTTTTTTTTTTTGTGTGAGTATGATGTGCAGTTTCTGTAGAGATACATCAGATCAAGCCTGAAGTTGTAGTTTCCAACATGCCAATATTCTACATAGTTTAGTGCAGAAAATGTGGTAATTAACTACAATGACCATAATCCATTGCACCCCACCTAAAACTTGTCCGGTCTGAGCAAGACATGGAGACTGAGAGAAAACAGGATCTAGAGGAATAGAAACTAGTTGTTTTTGCAAGCCTGAAAATACATTATCTATTGAGTTGATATTCAACCATCATAAAAGTATGCCCTTATTAATGTCCTTACGATGTCACGGAGGGTCCATTTTCTCAACTTTTCTCCAATACTGCAGAGCCATTACCATGTCGATCAACGCTTGAATAGAAACCTAGTTCACACCCCCGATTTTGACGTCAACACAGTCGCTACAATCCCATTAGTTTTCTTTGTAGCCTTGTTTGGATGTTGCGGTTGCGCATATTTGTACGGAATGGGGTGAGTTGACCTTAATTCTGCCATTGAAATTGTGTATCAAATGGCTAGGTAGGTAGCTAGCTTTGGCTAACCCAGAATCTGACATAAAAAGTTTGATGGCTAACTAGCCACCTTGTCATTGGCATAAAGAGTGAACAGATTAATCAGATGTGTGTGGCGATAGCTAACTAGCCATCACATTAGGTTGCCACAAGATAAACTAGCTAGCTGCAGTGTCAACTATGTAGCTAACTAATATTAGCTAAATCAACAGGTCAGGCAACAGTAGCATCCTCCCATGCATTGCTCTCTCTCTCTCTCTGTGTGTGTGTGTGTGTGTGTGTGTGTGTGTGTGTGTGTGTGTGTGTGTGTGTGTGTGTGTGTGTGTGTGTGTGTGTGTGTGTGTGTGTGTGTGTGTGTGTGTGTGTGTGTGTGTGTGTGTGTGTGTGTGTGTGTGTGTGTGTCTGTAAATGACATTCTGTTTTAAGTCCTATAAGCACCTCTGTCATACAGTTAGTGTATCATCTCAGTGAGCTTTTCGTGCCATATAATGTAGAAATCAATATTTCTTTTTTATTTTCCAGCCCTGTAGCTGCACAACCGAGGGGGAGAAGAAGGAGCCAGCCAAGAAAAGAAAGTGCCCTTCAAAGTGGAAAAGGAGAAGTTCAGAAGAGAAGGAGGGAAGGCAAAGCGACCCTTCAAAGTGGAAAGGAGAGGTTCAGAAGAGAACGAGGGAAGGCAAAGTGACCCTTCAAAGTGAAAAGGAGAGGTTCGGAAGAGATGGAGGGAAGGCAAAGTGACCCTTCAAAGTGGAAAGGAGAGGTTCGGAAGAGAAGGAGGGAAGGCAAAGCCACCCCTCAAAGTGGAAAGGAGAGGTTCGGAAGAGAAGGAGGGAAGGCAAAGCGACCCTTCAAAGTGGAAAGGAGAGGTTCGGAAGAGAAGGATGGAAGGCAAAGCGACCCTTCAAAGTGGAAAGGAGAGGTTCGGAAGAGAAGGAGGGAAGGCAAAGCGACCCTTCAAAGTGGAAAGGAGAGGTTCGGAAGAGAAGGAGGGAAGGCAAAGCGACCCTTCAAAGTGGAAAGGAGAGGTTCGGAAGAGAAGGAGGGAAGGCAAAGCGACCCTTCAAAGTGGAAGGAGAGGTTCAGAAGAGAAGGAGGGAAGGCAAAGCGACCCTTCAAAGTGGAAAGGAGAGGTTCGGAAGAGAAGGAGGGAAGGCAAGCGACCCTTCAAAGTGGAAAGGAGAGGTTCGGAAGAGAAGGAGGGAAGGCAAAGCGACCCTTCAAAGTGGAAAGGAGAGGTTCGGAAGAGAAGGAGGGAAGGCAAAGCGACCCTTCAAAGTGGAAAGGAGAGGTTCGGAAGAGAAGGATGGAAGGCAAGCGACCCTTCAAAGTGGAAAGGAGAGGTTCGGAAGAGAAGGAGGGAAGGCAAAGCGACCCTTCAAAGTGGAAAGGAGAGGTTCGGAAGAGAACGAGGAAGGCAAAGCGACCCTTCAAAGTGGAAAGGAGAGGTTCGGAAGAGAAGGAGGGAAGGCAAAGCGACCCTTCAAAGTGGAAAGGAGAGGTTCGGAAGAAGGAGGAAGGGAAGGGAGGGAAGGCGGAGGAAGGCCACGCCCTTCAAAGTGGAAAGGAGAGGTTCGGAAGAGAAGGATGGAAGGCAAAGCGACCCTTCAAAGTGGAAAGGAGAGGTTCGGAAGAGAAGGATGGAAGGCAAAGCGACCCTTCAAAGTGGAAAGGAGAGGTTCGGAAGAGAAGGAGGAAGGCAAAGCGACCCTTCAAAGTGGAAAGGAGAGGTTCGGAAGAGAAGGAGGGAAGGCAAGCGACCCTTCAAAGTGGAAAGGAGAGGTTCGGAAGAGAAGGAGGGAAGGCAAAGCGACCCTTCAAAGTGGAAAGGAGAGGTTCAGAAGAGAAGGAGGGAAGGCAAAGCGACCCTTCAAAGTGGAAAGGAGAGGTTCGGAAGAGAAGGAGGGAAGGCAAAGCGACCCTTCAAAGTGGAAAGGAGAGGTTCGGAAGAGAAGGAGGGAAGGCAAAGCGACCCTTCAAAGTGGAAAGGAGAGTTCGGAAGAGAAGGAGGAAGGCAAAGCGACCCTTCAAAGTGGAAAGGAGAGGTTCGGAAGAGAACGAGGGAAGGCAAAGCGACCCTTCAAAGTGGAAAGGAGAGGTTCAGAAGAGAAGGAGGGAAGGCAAAGCGACCCTTCAAAGTGGAAAGCAGAGGTTCAGAAGAGAAGGAGGGAAGGCAAAGCGACCCTTCAAAGTGGAAAGCAGAGGTTCGGAAGAGAAGGAGGGAAGGCAAAGCGACCCTTCAAAGTGGAAAGGAGAGGTTCAGAAGAGAAGGAGGGAAGGCAAAGCGACCCTTCAAAGTGGAAAGGAGAGGTTCGGAAGAGAAGGAGGGAAGGCAAAGCGACCCTTCAAAGTGGAAAGGAGAGGTTCGGAAGAGAAGGAGGGAAGGCAAAGCGACCCTTCAAAGTGGAAAGGAGAGGTTCAGAAGAGAAGGAGGGAAGGCAAAGCGACCCTTCAAAGTGGAAAGCAGAGGTTCAGAAGAGAAGGAGGGAAGGCAAAGCGACCCTTCAAAGTGGAAAGCAGAGGTTCTGAAGAGAAGGAGGGAAGGCAAAGTGACCCTTCAAAGTGAAAAGGAGAGGTTCGGAAGAGAAGGAGGGAAGGCAAAGTGACC
>NW_027001994.1:0-6829 GCF_036934945.1 Oncorhynchus masou masou
TTACAGTTTTGACTTAAGTCGTCTTGAAAAGCTATGGCAAGACTTGAAAATGGCTGTCTAGTAATGATCAACAACCAATTTGACAGAGCTTGAATAATTTTACAAATAAATATCTGCAAATATTGTACAATCCAGGTGTGAAAAGCTCTTAAAGACTTACCTAGAAGAAGATTTACAGCTGTAATCGCTGGCAAAGGTGATTCTAACATCTATTGACTCGGGGTGTACTACGTAAATGACACATTTCTTAATTTAATTTTCAATAAATTAGCAAACATTTCTAAAAACATGTTTTCACTTTGTCATTATGGTGTACTGTAATCTATTTAATCTAAATTGAATTCAGGCTGTAACACAACTAAATGTAAAGTAAGTCCAGCAGAATGATCTGAACTGGGGTGAAAGGAGCATCTATGAACTTCTACCTCCCTCCCTCAGGTATGATTTGGGCAGAGGTAAAGGAGATCTGGTCCCAGGGAGCGAGGAGAATACCTCTTAGAACCATGGAACTTCCTGGACTTCGGAATGTTGGCCATCTTCCTGGCGTCCTTCAGTTCCCGCTTCTCTACCTATAACCACACCCACTCAGCCCAGCTATACATCCACACACTACACTCACCTCTCTACCCTGGACAACATCACCCTTCCACCACACGTACACTACTACACACTGGGTGAGTATACTCACACCACCACACACATACACAGAGCTTGGACTTGAGTCAATCATTCACTTAATCAATCAACCAACCAACCAATCAATCAATCCCCCAGCTCGTCTATCCTGGTTTGCCCCCTCAACCCCAGCTGGATATCTGAGGGTCTGCATGCGGTTGCCGTGGTGCTCAGTTCAGCCGCATCGCCTACATCCTGCCAGCCAATGAAAGCTTCGGACCACTGCAGATATCACTGGGACGCACTGTTAAAGGTACACACACACACCAAACTAACTGCTATTTATGCAGGCAGGTCCCCAGTGACACAAGTCAATATTTGACATCCATCCATGTCTAAGGATGTCGGGAGATGGCGTGAAAACGGCTGCTAGAGGCAACGGTGAGCGGTGTTACCTTCAAGGTTTTTGGTTTTGCTAGGGTGTTGTGGACAGGGATTGCGGATGGGCATAAGCATCTGCCTCTTATTACGAAGTTTGCAAGTTTGAGTCCAGTGATATAAAGTTGTTTTTGGTATTTTGTTTTAAGCCTATCCCAAACCTTCTCTTACCTTAAATCAACCAGAGTTAATGTCTAAGACTTTTGAGTTAATGCCTAAACTGAACTCCAACATTAAAAATGCAGATTTAATGCCTAAACTTAGCCTTAAACACTTCCAAGTGTTATTCTTGGAAAAAAAATTGAAATTTGACATTTGAGAACGTGACCTAACGTCTAATTCTGACGTGAGACTGTGAGACCTGGTAGGTTAATGGGTTGCATGTTTCGTCACAATATTGTTTTGAAGGCTGACTCCAGACAAAATGTTCTACACAATGCCTTCTCAATTGGAGTTGATAAAGAATTAGTCTAAAGTGCATTGTAGTGGCTTGAAAACAATAACATTTCACAGGAGTCAAATCATTAGTAGGAAAACCTTGTCGTCATTGTGATGTCGTCGAAATGTCTTTAGACGTAGTTTGCGTTAACTATTTAGCCAAGACTGAGGGAGAGCACAGGATTTTAGCTCGCTAACTTAAGCATTGCTAAGTACTTTTGACAAACCTTGATAGCTAATAACAACATTGCCATCTTTCTAAAATAAAATTGCCGACATCATAATGATGGCAAAGTTGTTTACTACTAATTATTTGCCTACTGTATTAACATTCACACCGGATTATCCCATATATAACCCCAACACCACAATGACCTCTCTGTTACTCTACATGATTATCCCATATATAACCCCAACACCACAATGACCTCTCTGTTACTCTACCTGATTATCTCATATATAACCCCAACACCACAATAACCTCTCTGTTACTCTACATGATTATCCTATATAACCCCAACACCACACTCTTTCTGTTCTCTACATGATTATCCCATATATAACCCCAACACCACACCTCTCTGTTACTCTACATGATTATCCCATATATAACCCCAACACCACAATAACCTCTCTGTTACTCTACCTGATAATCTCATCCTTTACCAATGTCTACTCTGTTAACATACAGTGATATCCTTTCTCACCCGTCAGTGTGTGTGTGTGTGTGTGTGTGTGTGTGTGTGTGTGTGTGTGTGTGTGTGTGTGTGTGTGTGTGTGTGTGTGTGTGTGTGTGTGTGTGTGTGTGTGTGTGTGTGTTGCAGACATCTTGAAGTTCATGGTGATCTTTATCCTGGTGTTCCTGGCGTTATGATCGAATGTTCAACCTCTACTCCTACTACCTGGGCCAAGCAGAGCGATGCCTTTACCCATTAAAAACATTCACACAGTCCTACTACCTGGGGGCCAAGCAGAATGACTCCTTTATCACATTACATTCACACACAGTAACAACTTCCGTGCAGCCTTTAGCTCAGCAGGCTAACTCAGATGGTTTCAACCCAGTCCATTACATAGGGCTTTATTTTCATTCTAATGATATTTTATTTCCAGTGGTGCTTCAAATAACTCCACCATTCTCCCTTCTATTTCCCCTCCCCCTTCCCTCCCTCCAGTCACAGAGGAGAGCTTTAAGACTCTGTTTTGGGCGATCTTCGGCCATCGAGGTGAAGTCGATGATCATTAACAACGATCACAAGTTCATTGAGAACATCGGCTACGTGCTGTATGGTGTTTACAATGTTACCATGGTGATCGTTCTTCTCAACATGCTGATCGCGATGATAAACAGCTCTTTCCAGGAGATAGAGGTACACACCCCACTACTGATGCTACCCAGGACTCTTAATATGATTGGTAAATACTGTAACATTTAAGAACTTGCCCCCCAATCCCTGTGTCCAAAACGTGTAAATATTGGACTATTAATTGTCACCTTCCTGTATTATATACTGATGTTAAAATGTTTATTCTATTCTACTGAGCCGTTTACTTTGTGTTCATATTCTTATCTTTTATTCATTTTCTTATTGTTGAGAAGAACCCGGAAGTAACCTTTCATTTGAATGATGTATACCATGTGTCCATCGATAAATAAAACTTGAAACGCACCCATGCAAGCACACACATCTACGCACACTTAAATAAATGCCCCAAACTTCTTTACCACAGGATCCGAGGCCCTAGCATTGTAAGGTCTCATCAGTCAGACTCTCCTAAGCCTGTTGTACTCTCTCCTTCCTTCTCTGTTCTTCTCTCTCTTCTGTCTCTCTCCCTCTCTCTCTCCCCTCTTCTTCTCTCTCTCTCTCTGTTCTCTTCTCTCTCTCTCTCCTGTTCTCTCCCTCTCTCTCTCTCTCTTTCATTCTCTTACCTTCCTTCTCGCTCTCTCTCTCCTTCCTTCTCTCTTTCTCTCTCTACCTGTTTACAGGATGATGCTGATGTGGAGTGGAAGTTTGCCCGTGCCAAGCTGTGGTTCTCCTACTTTGAGGAAGGCAGGACCCTGCCCGTCCCATTTAACCTGGTTCCTAGTCCTAAAGCAGTGCTGGGCCTGGCCACTGCTGTTAGAGAGCTGCTGCTACACAGCCACACACAGCCACCTGACGGGGCGCAGCTCAACCAGGTACACATACAAACACACCTCTCTGTTCATCCACTGTATCAGCCTCTAGCTATGGTAGACCTTGGTCCTGTATCTGTCTCTAGTTATGAACCATGGTAGACCTTGGTCCTGTATCTGTCTCTAGTTATGAACCATGGTAGACCTTGGTCCTGTATCTGTCTGTAGTTATGGTAGACCATGGTACTGTATCTGTTTGTAGTTATGAACCATGGTAGACCTTGGTCTGTATCAGCCTCTAGTTATGGTAGACCTTGGTCCTGTATCTGTCTCTAGTTATGAACCATGGTAGACCTTGGTCCTGTATCTGTCTCTAGTTATGAACCATGGTGGACCTTGGTCCTGTATCAGCCTCTAGTTATGGTAGACCTTGGTCCTGTATCTGTCTCTAGTTATGGTAGACTTAGGCTCTGTATCAGCCTGTAGTTATCAACCATGGTAGACGTAGGTCCTGTTTCAGCCTCTAGTTACGGTAGACCTTGGTCCTGTATCTGCCTCTAGTAATGAACCATGGTAGACCTTGGTCCTGTATCTGCCTCTAGTTATGAACCATGGTAGACCTTGGATCTGTATCTGCCTCTAGTTATGAACCATGGTAGACCTTGGTCCTGTATCTGTGTCTAGTTATGAACCATGGAAGACCTTGGTCCTGTATCTGCCTCTAGTTATGGTAGACCTTGGTCCTGTATCTGTCTGTAGTTATGGTAGACCTTGGTCCTGTATCAGCCTCTAGCTATGGTAGACCTTGGTCCTGTATCTGTCTCTAGTTATAGACCATGGTAGACCTTGGTCCTGTATCAGCCTCTAGCTATGGTAGACCTTGGTCCTGGATCTGTCTCTAGTTATGGTAGACCTTGGTCCTGTATCTGTCTCTAGTTATGGTAGACCTTGGTCTCTGTATCAGCCTCTAGTAATGAACCATGGTAGACCTTGGTCCTGTTTCAGCCTCTAGTTATGTAGACCTTGTCCTGTATCTGCCTCTAGTAATGAACCATGGTAGACCTTGGTCCTGTATCTGACTCTAGTTATGAACCATGGTAGACCTTGGTCTAGTTATGAACCATGGTAGACCTTGGTCCTGTATCTGCCTCTAGTTATGGTAGACCTTGGTCCTGTATCTGTCTGTAGTTATGAACCATGGGAGACCTTGGTCCTGTATCTGCCTCTAGTTATGGTAGACTTTGGTCCTGTATCAGCCTCTAGTTATGGTAGACCTTGGTCCTGTATCTGTCTGTAGTTATGGGAGACCTTGGTCCTGTATCTGTCTCTAGTTATGGTAGACCTTGGTCCTGTATCTGTCTCTAGTTATGGTAGACCTTGGTCCTGTATCTGCCTCTAGTTATGAACCATGGTAGACCTTGGTCTGTATCTGCCTCTAGTTATGAACCATGGTAGACCTTGGATCTGTATCTGTCTGCCTCTAGTTATGAACCATGGTAGACCTTGGTCCTGTATCTGCCTCTAGTTATGGTAGACCTTGGTCCTGTATCTGTCTGTAGTTATGAACCATGGGAGACCTTGGTCCTGTATCTGCCTCTAGTTATGGTAGACCTTGGTCCTGTATCAGCCTCTAGTTATGGTAGACCTTGGTCCTGTATCAGCCTCTGTAGACCTTGGTCCTGTATCTGTCTCTAGTTATGGTAGACCTTGGTCCTGTATCTGTCTCTAGTTATGAACCATGGTAGACCTTGGTCCTAGATTATCAGCCTCTAGCTATGGTAGACCTTGGTCCTGTATCTGTCTCTAGTTATGAACCATGGAAGACCTTGGTCCTGTATCTGTCTCTAGTTATGAACCATGGTAGACCTTGTTCCTGTATCAGCCTCTAGTTATGGTAGACTTAGGCTCTGTATCAGCCTGTAGTTATGAACCATGGTAGACCTTGGTCCTGTATCTGCCTCTAGTTATGGTAGACCTTGGTCCTGTATCTGTATCTAGTTATGAACCATGGTAGACCTTGGTCCTGTTTCAGCCTCAAGTTATGAACCATGGTAGACCTTGGTCCTGTATCTGTCTGTAGTTATGAACCATGGTAGACCTTGGTCCTGTATCTGTCTCTAGTTATGGTAGACCTTGGTCCTGTATCTGTCTCTAGTTATGAACCATGGTAGACATTGTTCCTGTATCAGCCTCTAGTTATGGTAGACTTATGCTCTGTATCAGCCTCTAGTTATGAACCATGGTAGACGTAGGTCCTGTTTCAGCCTCTAGTTATGGTAGACCTTGGTCCTGTATCTGCCTCTAGTAATGAACCATGGTAGACCTTGGATCTGTATATGCCTCTAGTTATGAACCATGGTAGACCTTGGTTCTCTATCTGTCTCTAGTTATGGTAGACCTTGGTCCTGTATCTGTCTGTAGTTTATGAACCATGGTAGACCTTCGTCCTGTATCTGTCTCTAGTTATGGTAGACCTTGGTCCTGTATCTGTCTCTAGTTATGGTAGACCTTGGTCCTGTATCTGCCTCTAGTTATGGTAGACCTTGGTCCTGTATCTGTCTCTAGTTATGATAGACCTTGGTCCTGTATCTGTCTGTAGTTATGAACCATGGTAGACCTTGGTTCTGTATCTGCCTCTAGTTATGGTAGACCTTGGTCCTGTATCTGTATGTAGTTATGGTAGACCTTGGTCCTGTATCTGTCTGTAGTTATGAACCATGGTAGACCTTGGTCCTGTATGGTGTGTCTCGTTATGAACCATGGTGAACCTTGGTCCTGTATCTATCTCTAATTATGGTAGACCTTGGTCCTGTATCTGTCTCTAGTTATGGTGTAGACCTTGGTCCTGTATCTGTCTCTAGTTATGGTAGGCCTTGGTCCTGTATCTGTCTCTAGTTATGGTAGACCTTGGTCCTGTATCTGTCTCTAGTTATGGTAGACCTTGGTCCTGTATCTGCCTCTAGTTATGGTAGACCTTGGTCCTGTATCTGCCTCTAGTTATGGTAGACCTTGGTCCTGTATCTGTCTCTAGTTATGGTAGACCTTGGTCTGTATCTGTCTGTAGTTTTGAACCATGATAGACCTTGGTCCTGTATCTGCCTCTAGTTATGGTAGACCTTGGTCCTGTATCTGTCTCTAGTTATGAACCATGGTAGACCTTGGTCCTGTATCTGTCTCTAGTTATGAACCATGGTAGACCTTGGTCCTGTATCTGTCTCTAGC
>NW_027001995.1:0-6828 GCF_036934945.1 Oncorhynchus masou masou
ATGGTAGCTGACTCTATAACCACTCCTACTGAGGATGGTAGCTGACTCTATAGCCCCTACTACTGAGGATGGTAGCTGACTCTATAACCACTCCTACTGAGGATGGTAGCTGACTCTATAGCCAGTCCTACTGACTCTATAGCCACTCCTACTGAGGATGGTAGCTGACTCTATAACCACTCCTACTGAGGATAGTAGCTGACTCTATAGCCACTCCTACTGAGGATGGTAGCTGACTCTATAACCACTCCTACTGAGGATGGTAGCTGACTCTATAACCACTCCTACTGAGGATGGTAGCTGACTCTATAGCCACTCCTACTGAGGATGGTGGCTGACTCTATAGCCACTCCTACTGAGGATGGTAGCTGACTCTATAACCACTCCTACTGAGGATAGTAGCTGACTCTATAGCCACTCCTACTGAGGATGGTAGCTGACTCTATAGCCACTCCTACTGAGGATGGTAGCTGACTCTATAGCCACTCCTACTGAGGATGGTAGCTGACTCTATAGCCACTCCTACTGAGGATGGTATCTGACTCTATAGCCACTCCTACTGAGGATGGTAGCTGACTCTATAACCACTCCTACTGAGGATGGTAGCTGACTCTATAGCCACTCCTACTGAGGATGGTAGCTGACTCTATAGCCACTCCTACTGAGGATGGTAGCTGACTCTATAGCCACTCCTACTGAGGATGGTAGCTGACTCTATAGCCAGTCCTACTGAGGATGGTAGCTGACTCTATAGCCACTCCTACTGAGGATGGTAGCTGACTCTATAGCCACTCCTACTGAGGATGGTAGCTGACTCTATAGCCACTCCTATCTGTCATAACTTTATTCTAAGCCTAGAGGAAAGTCTTTGTCCTCAGGCCTGGAGGGAAGCCAAAGTCATTCTGTTACCCAAGAGTGGTAATGCGAACTTTACTGGTTCTAACAGCAGACCTATAAGCTTACTGCCATCTCTTAGCAAACTGTTGGAAAAAATTGTTGACCAAATACAATGCTATTACTCTGTAAACAAATGAATAACAGGCTTTCAGTATGATTATAGAGAAGGACACTCAACATGTACTGCACTGACACAAATGACTGATGATTGGTTGAAAGAAATTGATAAGAAGAAGGTTGTGGGAGAAGGTTGTGGGAGCTATACTGTTAGATTTCAGTGCAGCCTGATATTATTGACTATAACCTGTTGTTGAAAGATTCAGAGCCATGTCGTAGATTCAGAGCCATATCGTAGATTCAGAGCCATGTCGTAGATTCAGAGCCATATCGTAGAATCAGAGCCATGTTGTAGATTCAGAGCCATGTTGTAGATTCAGAGCCATATCGTAGATTCAGAGCCATATCGTAGATTCAGAGCCATATCGTAGAATCAGAGCCATGTTGTAGATTCAGAGCCATGTTGTAGATTCAGAGCCATATCGTAGATTCAGAGCCATATCGTAGATTCAGAGCCATATCGTAGAATCAGAGCCATATTGTGGATTCACAGCCATATCGTAGATTCAGAGCCATGTCGTAGATTCAGAGCCATGTCGTAGATTCAGAGCCATATCGTAGACTCAGAGCCATATCGTAGATTCAGAGCCATCTCGTAGATTCAGAGCCATATCAGATTCAGAGCCATATCGCAGACTCAGAGCCATATCGTAGATTCAGAGCCATATCGTAGATTCAGAGCCATATCAGATTCAGAGCCATGTCATAGACTAAAGCCATATTGTAGATTCAGAGCCACATCGTAGATTCAGAGCCATCTAATAGATTCAGAGCCATATCGTAGATTCAGAGCCATATCGTAGATTCAGAGTGCCACGTGGATTCAGAGCCATATCGTAGATTCAGAGCCACATCGTAGATTCAGAGCCATATCGAGATTCAGAGCCATATCAGATTCAGAGCCATATCGTAGGATTCAGAGCCATGTTGTAGATTCAGAGCCACATCGTAGATTCAGAGCCATATCAGATTCAGAGCCATATCGTAGATTCAGAGCCATATCGTAGATTCAGAGCCATATCGTAGATTCAGAGCCACATCGTAGATTCAGAGCCATGTCGTAGATTCAGAGCCATATCGTAGATTCAGAGCCATGTCGTAGATTCAAAGCCATATTGTAGATTCAGAGCCACATCGTAGATTCAGAGCCATATCGTAGATTCAGAGCCATATCGTAGATTCAGAGCCATATCGTGGATTCAGAGCCATATCGTAGATTCAGAGCCACATCGTAGATTCAGAGCCATATCGTAGATTCAGAGCCATATCGTAGATTCAGAGCCATATCGTAGATTCAGAGCCACATCGTAGATTCAGAGCCATGTTGTAGATTCAGAGCCACATCGTAGATTCAGAGCCATATCGTAGATTCAGAGCCATATCGTAGATTCAGAGCCATATCGTAGATTCAGAGCCATATCGTAGATTCAGAGCCATATCGTAGATTCAGAGCCATGTCGTAGATTCAAAGCCATATTGTAGATTCAGAGCCACATCGTAGATTCAGAGCCATCTAATAGATTCAGAGCCATATCGTAGATTCAGAGCCATATCGTAGACTCAGAGCCATATCGTGGATTCAGAGCCATATCGTAGATTCAGAGCCACATCGTAGATTCAGAGCCATATCGTAGATTCAGAGCCATATCGTAGATTCAGAGCCATATCGTAGATTCAGAGCCATATCGTAGATTCAGAGCCACATCGTAGATTCAGAGCCATGTTGTAGATTCAGAGCCACATCGTAGATTCAGAGCCATATCGTAGATTCAGAGCCATATCGTAGATTCAGAGCCATATCGTAGATTCAGAGCCATATCGTAGATTCAGAGCCATATCGTAGATTCAGAGCCATATCGTAGATTCAGAGCCATATCGTAGATTCAGAGCCACATCGTAGATTCAGAGCCATGTTGTAGATTCAGAGCCACATCGTAGATTCAGAGCCATATCGTAGATTCAGAGCCATATCGTAGATTCAGAGCCATATCGTAGATTCAGAGCCATATCGTAGATTCAGAGCCATATCGTAGATTCAGAGCCACATCGTAGATTCAGAGCCATGTCGTAGATTCAGAGCCATATCGTAGATTCAGAGCCATGTCGTAGATTCAAAGCCATATTGTAGATTCAGAGCCACATCGTAGATTCAGAGCCATCTAATAGATTCAGAGCCATATCAGATTCAGAGCCATCGTAGATTCAGAGCCATATCGTGGATTCAGAGCCATATCAGATTCAGAGCCACATCGTAGATTCAGAGCCATATCGTAGATTCAGAGCCATATCGTAGATTCAGAGCCATATCGTAGATTCAGAGCCACATCGTAGATTCAGAGCCATGTTGTAGATTCAGAGCCACATCGTAGATTCAGAGCCATATCGTAGATTCAGAGCCATATCGTAGATTCAGAGCCATATCGTAGATTCAGAGCCATATCGTAGATTCAGAGCCATATCGTAGATTCAGAGCCATGTCGTAGATTCAAAGCCATATTGTAGATTCAGAGCCACATCGTAGATTCAGAGCCATCTAATAGATTCAGAGCCATATCGTAGATTCAGAGCCATATCGTAGATTCAGAGCCATATCGTGGATTCAGAGCCATATCGTAGATTCAGAGCCACATCGTAGATTCAGAGCCATATCGTAGATTCAGAGCCATATCGTAGATTCAGAGCCATATCGTAGATTCAGAGCCATATCGTAGATTCAGAGCCACATCGTAGATTCAGAGCCATGTTGTAGATTCAGAGCCACATCGTAGATTCAGAGCCATCTAATAGATTCAGAGCCATGTTGTAGATTCAGAGCCATGTTGTAGATTCAGAGCCATCTAATAGAACTCAGAGGGTTTTCTTTTGTTTTTTGTAACAGTATTTCTTTATTGGAATTTCACAATTTTCACCAATATTAAGAGATACAACAACAGACAAAGCAACAAAAAACAGCACTCACTTACACATATCTACGTATATATGTATATACGCGGCAGGGTAGCCTAGTGGTTAGAGCATTGGACTAGTAACCGGAAGGTTGCAAGTTCAAACCCCAGAGCTGACAAGGTACAAATCTGTCGTTCTGCCCCTGAACAGGCTGTTAATCCACCGTTCCTAGGCCGTCATTGAAAAGAATTTGTTCTTAACTGACTTGCCTAGTTAAATAAAGATAAGATAAAAAATATATATAAATACACACCCATACGTACACCATTTTCCTCTTCCCGCTTGGTGCTTCTCTCACCCCTTCCCCATCATTGCGTCTCTCAATACATACATTTTAAACAAACTTACAAACAGAAATTAAACAAAAAAGCTCAGTTTAAACCAAGAAGTTAGGTTCAACACATGGAACGTACAGTGTAGTTCTGAAATGCATAGATCCCCACCACTCTAAGAGAATCCTTGCAATATAATAGCTGATACCTCAGGTTCTAGGTCATTTAGATAAGGTTCCCATACTTTGTAGAACTGATCTGTTTTAGAATGTACATGTCAGATATTCCAGAGGCACCCATTCAAATAGTATCTTATGCCACTCTTTAATAGAAGGAACCTTATCACTAATCCACTGTAAAAGGGTGTTTTTCCTCGCTGCGAAGGTAAGGATGTTGTAAAGCCTCCTCTTACCCACAGAAGTAACATGCCTACTAGGGAGACCCAACAGTAAAGAAACTGGGTCCAATTCTAGATCATCCCCTAGGATCTTTTCAATTTCTTGCAGAACACCAGAAGCAGTATCTTTGTATTTTGGTACATGACTATAAACAATGTGTTAGGGTGCCTGTATCAGTTTTGCATTGAAGACACTGAGGAGAGGAGGAAGTGGGGCTGAAAGCATGTCTGCGATTTGGGGATATATGCAATCTGTGTATTATTCTTAATTGGATTGCTCTAGTACGATTACATATGGATATTGTTTTTTCATATCTCCAAATGTCCTCCCACATCTCTTCGTCAATAGTAACAGACAATTATTTCTCCCACACTTGTTTCACCCTCTGTGTGTTAACAGCAGAAAAGGACCTTAAAGCATCATAAAACAGACTTAAAGACATTTTCCTTTGTGGGAAAAAAACATTATTTCAATGACAGACATATCAGGGTTACCAATTAAGGTGGTGCTCTTCAGAATATAATGTCTTACTTATAGGAAGCGGAAAAAGTCCTGCTTTGGGATATTTCTCGACCATCTGCTCAAATGACAATAAAATCTTAGCAAATAAGTCATTTAGTCTGCGTATGCCCTTATTAAGCCATAAGTTAAAGCCAGCATCCAGCAATCCTGGACCAAAATCTGGGTTGTTAAGAATTGGGGTAAGAGCTAAGGTTAGTTTGGACATTCCCAGGAAGCGTTGAACTGACCTCCATACTTTGAGTGTGTTAAGTGTAATAGATTCAGAGCGTGTAATTATTGCAGTGATCTTCTATTGCAGTGATCTTCTACAGACTTGAAACTTCTGAAGAATAAAAGATCCTGTAAGGGGTATTTTGAAAGAGAAGTCTCAATATCTAACCAAATAGAGGAGTCATCGTTTGTGATCCAGTCAGAAATATAACAAAGGTGGGCACACCATTGATAGAACCTGATATTGGGCAGGTCCAAGCCGCCCATAGAACTTGGCAGCTGCAATATTGCCATCTTAAGTCTTGGCTTGCGTTTACTCCATATAAAGGAACTTAGCCATCCATTTACATCCTTTATTACCTTATTGGAGAGTAATACTGGGATCATTTGGATTGGGTAAAGTAGTCTAGGTAAAATGTTCATTTTCAAGAGGAATATTCTACCCAACCAAGAAATCGGGAGAGAGTTCCAGCGCTCCAGATCCTGTCTTATTGTATCAAACAAGGGAACAAAATTGGCTTTGTACATTTGCTGGAATTTAGGAGTTACAAATATACTCAGATACATAAAACCTGAGGGAGACCATTTAAAAGGAAGGGAGAAGTATTAGGTACAGAGTGAAGGTTACCAAGTGGCATAGCCTCTGATTTAGTTAAGTTAATCTTGTAGCCTGAGAATTCGCTGAATAATCCAATAATATTAATAAAGAGATGTAATTGAAGTCTCGGGGCTAGAGATGAATATCAGGACATAATCAGCATACAAGCTTATTTTATGGTGAACCTCACCATTTGCAGCCCCCTGTATAGCAGGCGTTACCCTGATGGCCTCGGCCAGTGGTTCCATAACAAGTGCAAATAGGAGAGGGGACAAAGGACAGCCCTGTCTGTTACCTCTGTATATATAGAGAAGCTATTTGACCTTAGCCCATTAGTAAGGACAGCAGCCTGAGGGTCATCATATAAAACTTTCACCCATTTTATAAAGTTGTCCCCTAGACCAAATTTATTTAGAGCAAAGAATAGGTAAGACCACTCCACACGATCAAATGCTTTCTCAGCATCTAGGAGAGCACAAGACCATCCACAGCACTTTGTTGGTAGGCTTCAATTACATTAAGAAACCGCCTGACATTGTTGCATGACTTACGGCCCTTAATAAAGCCAGTTTGGTCTCCTTTCACAATTAGTGGCAGTGAGTCCTCTAATCTTGTGGCTCGAATTTTTAGAAAGCAATTTTCTATCCACATTCAGAAATTTTGGTGCATCATTTGGCAGTTCTGAGGCGCTTATCGCCATGTTCATATAGCTTTTGCCTGACAAATCTCTATTTTCTTTTCACGTGGGCCCTGTAAAGTTAGGAGAGAGTCCACTGATCTATGGACGGATATTTCCTTTATTAGGCAGAGTGGGAGTTTATTGCAGTCCTTCTCAGTCTTAATTCACCCTCTAACGTTTTTTGCTTTT
>NW_027001996.1:0-6826 GCF_036934945.1 Oncorhynchus masou masou
TATACAGTAGGAGGCTATATACAGTAGAGAGGCTATATACAGTAGAAGGCTATATAGCAGTAGAGAGGCTATATACAGTAGAGAGGCTATATACAGTAGAGAGGCTATATACAGTAGAGAGGCTATATACAGTAGAGAGGCTATATACAGTAGAGGCTATATACAGTAGAGAGGCTATATACAGTAGTGAGGCTATATACAGTAGAGAGGCTATATACAGTAGAGAGGGCTATATACAGTAGAGAGGCTATATACAGTAGTAGAGGCTATATACAGTAGAGAGGCTATATACAGTAGAGAGGCTATATACAGTAGGAGGCTATATACAGTAGAGAGGCTATATACAGTAGGAGGCTATATACAGTAGAGAGGCTATATACAGTAGAGAGGCTATATACAGTAGAGAGGCTATATACAGTAGAGAGGCTATATACAGTAGAGAGGCTATATACAGTAGAGAGGCTATATACAGTAGGAGGCTATATACAGTTGAGAGGTTATATACAGTAGAGAGGCTATATACAGTAGGAGGCTATATACAGTAGAGAGGCTATATACAGGAGAGACGCTATATACAGTAGGAGGTTATATACAGTAGAGAGGCTATATACAGAAGGAGGCTATATACAGTTGAGAGGCTATATACAGTAGAGAGGCTATATACAGTAGAGAGGCTACATACAGTAGGAGGCTATATACTGTAGAGAGGCTATATACAGAAGGAGGCTATATACAGTAGAGAGGCTATATACAGTAGGAGGCTATATACAGTTGAAAGGTTATATACAGTAGAGAGGCTATATACAGTAGGAGGCTACATACAGTAGGAGGCTATATACTGTAGAGAGGCTATATACAGTAGAGATGCTATATACAGTAGAGAGGCTATATACAGTAGAGAGGCTATATACAGTAGGAGGCTATATACAGTAGAGAGGCTATATACAGTAGAGAGGCTATATACAGTAGAGAGGCTATATACAGTGGGAGGCATATACAGTAGAGAGGCTATATACAGTAGGAGGCTATATACAGTAGGAGGCTATATACAGTATAGAGGTTATATACAGTAGAGAGGCTATATACTGTAGAGAGGCTATATACAGTAGAGAGGCAATATACAGTAGAGAGGCTATATACAGTAGAGAGGCTATATACAGTAGGAGGCTATATACAGTAGAGAGTCTATATACAGTAGAGAGGATATATACTGTAGAGAGGCTATATACAGTGGGAGGCAGTATACAGTAGAGAGACTATATACAGTAGGAGGCTATATACAGTAAGAGGCTGTATACATTAGAGAGGCTATATACAGTAGGAGGCTATATACATCAGGAGGCTATATACAGTAGAGAGTCTATATACAGTGGGAGCTATATACATCAGGAGGCTATATACAGTAGAGAGTCTATATACAGCAGGAGGCTATATACAGTAGAGAGGCTATATACAGTAGAGAGGCTATATAGAGTAGAGAGGCTATATACAGTAGAGAGGCTATATAGAGTAGGGAGGCTATATACAGTAGAGAGGCTATATAGAGTAGGGAGGCTATATACAGTAGAGATGCTATATACAGCAGGAGGCTATATACAGTAGAGAGACTATATACAGTAGAGAGGCTATATAGAGTAGGGAGGCTTATACAGTAGAGAGGCTATATACAGTGGGAGGCTATATACAGTAGAGAGGCTATATACAGCAGGAGGCTATATACAGTAGAGAGGCTATATAGAGTAGAGAGGCTATATAGAGTAGGGAGGCTATATACAGTAGAGAGGCTATATACAGTAGAGAGGCTATATACAGTAGGGAGGCTATATACAGTAGGAGGCTGTATACAGTAGAGAGGCTACATACAGTAGAGAGGCTATATACAGTAGAGAGGCTATATAGAGTAGGGAGGCTATATACAGTAGAGAGGCTATATACAGTAGGAGGCTATATAGAGTAGAGAGGCTATATACAGTAGGAGGCTATATACAGTAGAGAGGCTATATACAGTAGGAGGCTATATACAGTAGAGAGGTTATATACAGTAGAGAGGCTATATACTGTAGAGAGGCTATATGCAGTAGAGAGGCTATATACAGTAGGAGGCTGTATACAGTAGAGAGGCTATATACAGTAGGAGGCTATATACAGTAGGAGGCTATATACAGTAGAGAGGCTATATACAGTAGAGAGGCTATATACAGTAGAGAGGCTATATACAGTAGAGAGGCTATATACAGTAGAGAGGCTATATACAGTAGGAGGCTATATACAGTTGAAAGGTTATATACAGTAGAGAGGCTATATACAGTAGGAGGCTATATACAGTAGAGAGGCTATATACAGGAGAGACGCTATATACAGTAGAGAGGTTATATACAGTAGAGAGGCTATATACAGAAGGAGGCTATATACAGTAGAGAGGCTATATACAGTAGAGAGGCTATATACAGTAGGAGGCTATATACAGTAGAGAGGCTATATACAGTAGGAGGCTATATACAGTTGAAAGGTTATATACAGTAGAGAGGCTATATACAGTAGGAGGCTACATACAGTAGGAGGCTATATACTGTAGAGAGGCTATATACAGAAGGAGGCTATATACAGTAGAGAGGCTATATACAGTAGGAGGCTATATACAGTTGAGAGGTTATATACAGTAGAGAGGCTATATACAGTAGAGAGGCTACATACAGTAGGAGGCTATATACTGTAGAGAGGGTATATACAGTAGAGAGGCTATATACAGTAGAGAGGCTATATAGAGTAGAGAGGCTATATACAGTAGGAGGCTATATCCAGTAGAGAGGCTATATACAGTAGAGATGCTATATACAGTAGAGAGGCTATATACAGTAGTAGAGGCTATATACAGTAGGGAGGCTATATACAGTAGGAGGCTATATACAGTAGGAGGCTATATACAGTAGAGAGGCTATATACAGTAGAGGGCTATATACAGTAGAGAGGCTATATACAGTAGAGAGGCTATATACAGTAGAGAGGCTATATACAGTAGAGAGGCTATATACAGTAGAGAGGCTATATACAGTAGGAGGCTATATACAGTAGAGAGGCTATATACAGTAGAGAGGCTATATACAGTAGAGAGGCTATATACAGTAGAGAGCTATATACAGTAGGAGGCTATATACAGTAGAGAGGCTATATACAGTAGAGAGGCTATATACAGTAGGGAGGCTATATACAGTAGAGAGGCTATATACAGTAGGAGGCTATATACAGTAGAGAGGCTATATACAGTAGGAGGCTATATACAGTAGAGAGGCTATATACAGTAGAGAGGCTATATACAGTAGAGAGGCTATATACAGTAGAGAGCTATATACAGTAGGGAGGCTATATACAGTAGAGAGCTATATACAGTAGAGAGGCTATATACAGTAGAGAGGCTATATACAGTAGAGAGGCTATATACAGTAGAGAGGCTATATACAGTAGGAGGCTATATACAGTAGAGAGGCTATATACAGTAGAGAGGCTATATACAGTAGAGAGGCTATATACAGTAGAGAGGCTATATACAGTAGAGAGGCTATATACAGTAGAGAGGCTATATACAGTAGAGAGGCTATATACAGTAGGAGGCTATATACAGTAGAGAGGCTATATACAGTAGAGAGGCTATATACAGTAGAGAGGCTATATACAGTAGAGAGGCTATATACAGTAGAGAGGCTATATACAGTAGGAGGCTATATACAGTAGAGAGGCTATATACAGTAGAGAGGCTATATACAGTAGGAGGCTATATACAGTAGAGAGGCTATATACAGTAGAGAGGCATATACAGTAGAGAGGCTATATACAGTAGAGAGGCTATATACAGTAGAGAGGCTATATACAGTAGAGAGGCTATATACAGTAGAGAGGCTATATACAGTAGAGGCTATATACAGTAGAGAGGCTATATACAGTAGAGAGGCTATATACAGTAGAAAGGCTTATATACAGTAGAAGGCTATATACAGTAGAGGCTACATACAGTAGGAGGCTATATACTGTAGAGAGGCTATATACAGTAGGAGGCTATATACAGTAGAGAGGCTATATACAGTAGAGAGGCTATATACAGTTGAAAGGCTATATACAGTAGAGAGGCTATATACAGTAGAGAGGCTACATACAGTAGGAGGCTATATACTGTAGAGAGGTTATATACAGTAGAGATGCTATATACAGTAGAGAGGCTATATACAGTAGAGAGGCTATATACAGTAGGAGGCTATATCCAGTAGAGAGGCTATATACAGTAGAGATGCTATATACAGTAGAAAGGCTATATACAGTAGAGGCTATATACAGTAGAGAGGCTATATACAGTAGGAGGCTATATACAGTAGAAGGCTATATACAGTAAGAGAGGCTATATACAGTAGAGAGGCTATATACAGTAGAGAGGCTAT
Source organism: Oncorhynchus masou masou (assembly GCF_036934945.1). Taxonomy (NCBI): domain Eukaryota; kingdom Metazoa; phylum Chordata; class Actinopteri; order Salmoniformes; family Salmonidae; genus Oncorhynchus; species Oncorhynchus masou. The sequence goes on from NW_027001996.1 coordinate 4,428, forward strand.
ATACAGTAGAGAGGCTATATACAGTAGAGAGGCTATATACAGTAGAGGGCTATATACAGTAGAGAGGCTATATACAGTAGAGAGGCTATATACAGTAGAGAGGCTATATACAGTAGAGGCTATATACAGTAGAGAGGCTATATACAGTAGAGAGAGCTATATACAGTAGGAGGCTATATACAGTAGAGAGGCTATATACAGTAGAGAGGCTATATACAGTAGGGAGGCTATATACAGTAGGAGGCTATATACAGTAGAGAGGCTATATACAGTAGAGAGTCTATATACAGTAGGAGGCTATATACAGTAGAGGCTATATACAGTGGGAGCTGTATACAGTAAGGAGGCTATATACAGTGAGAGGCTATATACAGTAAGGAGGTCTACATAGAGTAGTAGAGGCTATATACCAGTAGAAACCTATACATGGTAGGTAAGCTATATACAGTAGAGAGGCTATATATAGTGAGAGGCTATATACAGTAGAGAGGCCATATACAGTAGAGGCTGTATATGGCAGAGAGGCTATATACAGTAGAGAGGCTATATACATGTATGGAGGCTATATACAGTAGAGAGACTATATACTAGTAGAGAGGCATATATAAGTAGGTGGCTATACAGTGGGGAGGCTATATACAGTAGAGAGGCTATATACAGTAGAGAATGCCTATATACAGTAGGAGGCTATATACAGTAGAAGGCCATATACAGTAGGAGGCTATATACTGTAGAGGCTATATACAGTAGAGAGGCTATATACAGTAGAGAGGCTATATACAGTAGAGAGGCTATATAGAGTGGGAGGCTATATACAGTAGAAGGCTATATAACAGTAGGAGGCTATATGACAGTAGAGAGGCTATATACAGTGGGAGGCTATATACAGTAGAAGAGCCTATAGTACAGTAGAGAGGCTATATACAGTAGAGAGGCTACATACAGTAGGAGGCTATACTGAAGGTAGAGAGGCTATATACAGTAGAGAGGCTATATACAGTAGGAGGCTATATGCATTAGGGAGGCTATATACAGTGGAGAGGCTATACAGTTAAGCTATGTATGATGAGAACGTATACAGTGAGCTGTATCGATGAAGGCTACATACAGTAGAGAGGCCACTGTACAGCCGAAGGCTATATGCAGTAGGGGAGGCTATATACAATGAAGAGGCTATATATGATAGGAAGCTATATGATCGACTGTTATACAGTGGGAGGCTATGTACGAGTAGAGAGGCTATATGCAGTAGGAGAGGCTATATACAGTTAGAGAGGCTACATACAGTAGGAGGCTATATGAAGCTATATTTTGATGAAGGCCTATACAGTAGAGAGGCTATATACAGTGAGGAGGCTATATACAGTAGAGAGGCTATATACAGTAGAGAGGCTATATACAGTAGAGAGGCTATATACAGTAGAGAGGCTATATACAGTAGGAGGCTATATAAGGTAGGAGGCTATATACAGTAGAATGCTATATACAGTAGGGAGGCTATATACAGTAGAGGCTATATATAGTAGAGGCTATATACAGTAGAGATGCTATATACAGAAAGGAGGCTATATACAGTAGAGAGGCTATATACAGTAGAGAGGCAATATACAGTAGAGAGGCTATATACAGTAGAGAGGCTATATACAGTAGGAGGTTGTATACAGTAGAGAGGCTATATACAGTAGAGAGGCTATATACAGTAGAGAGGCTATATACAGTAGAGAGGATATATACAGTAGAGAGGCTATATACAGTGGGAGGCAATATACAAAGGGTAAGAGAGACTATATACAGTAGGAGGCCATATACAGTAGAAGGCTATATACAGTAGGAGGCTATATACAGTAGAGAGATTATATACAGTAGAGATGCTATATACAGTAGAGAGACTATATACAGTAGAGAGACTATATACAGTAAGTCTATATACAGTAGAGATTATATACAGTAGAGAGGCTATATACAGTAGAGAGTCCATATATACAGTAGAGCGGCTATATACAGTAGAGAGGCTATATACAGTAGGAGGCTATATACAGTAGAGAGGCTATATACAGTAGGAGGCTGTATACAGTAGAGAGGCTATATACAGTAGAGAGGCTATATACAGTAGGAGGCTATATAAGGTAGGAGGCTATATACAGTAGAATGCTATATACAGTAGGGAGGCTATATACAGTAGAGGCTATATATAGTAGAGAGGCTATATACAGTTGAGATGCTATATACAGAAAGGAGGCTATATACAGTAGAGAGGCTATATACAGTAGAGAGGCAATATACAGTAGAGAGGCTATATACAGTAGAGAGGCTATATACAGTAGGAGGTTGTATACAGTAGAGAGGCTATATACAGTAGAGAGGCTATATACAGGAGAGAGGCTATATACAGTAGAGAG
>NW_027001997.1:0-6823 GCF_036934945.1 Oncorhynchus masou masou
CAGGCCAAGGAGTTACAACCAGTATCCAGACTCTATGGGGAAGAGGTTCTACAGGCCAAGGAGTTACGGCAGCAGTATCCAGGCTCTATGAGGAAGAGGTTCTAAAGGCCAAGGAGTTACAGCAGCAGTATCCAGGCTCTATGGGGAAGAGGTTCTACAGGCCAAGGAGTTACAGCAGCAGTATCCAGGCTCCATGGGGAAGAGGTTCTACAGGCCAAGGAGTTACAGCAGCAGTATCCAGACTCCAGGGGGAGGAGGTTCTACAGGCCAAGGAGTTACAGCAGCAGTATCCAGACTCCATGGGGAAGAGGTTCTACAGGCCAAGGAGTTACAGCAGCAGTATCCAGGCTCTATGGGGAAGAGGTTCTACAGGCCAAGGAGTTACGGCAGCAGTATCCAGACTCTATGAGGAAGAGGTTTCTAGCAGGCCAAGGAGTTACAGCAGCAGTATCCAGACTCTATGGGGAAGAGGTTCTACAGGCCAAGGAGTTACGGCGGCAGTATCCAGACTCTATGAGGAAGAGGTTCTACAGGCCAAGGAGTTACAGCAGCAGTATCCAGGCTCTATGGGGAAGAGGTTCTACAGGCCAAGGAGTTACGGCGGCAGTATCCAGACTCTATGAGGAAGAGGTTCTACAGGCCAAGGAGTTACAGCAGCAGTATCCAGACTCTATGGGGAAGAGGTTCTACAGGCCAAGGAGTTACGGCAGCAGTATCAAGGCTCTACCGGGAAGAAAAATCCAGGCCTTTTGTCTTCCTCTTCAACCAGAGTGGAAGCAGGCTGATTAAAAAGCACTTCAAATACAACCAAGCACTTTGGAGTAATGAGAGGCAGCCAGCGAGCTGGAATGGAAACAATGGTGGCTATCAAAGTGTGTGTGTGTAAGTGTGTGTGTGTGTGTGTGTGTGCGTTTGAATGCACGCACACCTGTGCGTGTGATCACATAAACAACATAACAGAAACAGGTCTCTGTCTCCTTTCAACATGATAACAACATGTCTCTGTCTCCTTTCAACATGATAACAACATGTCTCTGTCTCCTTTCAACATGATAACAACATGTCTCTGTCTCCTTTCAACATGATAACAACATGTCTCTGTCTCCTTTCAACATGATAACAACATGTCTCTGTCTCCTTTCAACATGACAACAACATTTCTCTGTCTCCTTTGAACATGACAACAACAAGTCTCTGTCTCCTTTCAACATGATAACAACAGGTCTCTGTCTCCTTTCAACATTTACATTTACATTTAACATGATAACAACATGTCTCTGTCTCCTTTCAACATGATAACAACAGGTCTCTGTCTCCTTTCAACATGATAACAACATGTCTCTGTCTCCTTTCAACATGATAACAACAGGCCTCTGTCTCCTTTCAACATGATAACAACATGTCTCTGTCTCCTTTCAACATGATAACAACATGTCTCTGTCCCATTTATTTTCAAGATACACCTCTTAACTGTCACCCATGTTGAGCTTTGATTCTAATCCGAGGTTAGTATTAATCAAAGAGAAAGAAAGGGTGAAGAGGTGTCAACATGGCCTAAGACAATATGAACAACAACACAATCCCTTTACAAGCCCAATGAGACCATTGAGAGTACGATGGATGGTGGGGGAGCCAGAGGCTCATCTTCTCCTATTCTATAAGGAGGGAGAGAGGGAGGGACCACTGGTCAAACACTCATCCATTCATCCCTCGCTGTAAATCTGAGTGCTCCTTTGCCTTACCTCATCTAAAAGCTATCACAGACCCTCACAGGAAGAGCTGTCCTGTATTTACCTCCTCTTAAAGCTATCACAGACCCTCACAGGAAGGGCTGTCCTGTATTTACACTCCTCTTAAAGCTATCACAGACCCTCACAGGAAGGGCTGTCCTGGGTTTATCTCCTCTTAAAGCTATCACAGACCTTCACAGGAAGGGTTTATCTCCCTTAAAGCTATCAGACCTTCACAGGAAGAGCTGTCCTTATCTCCTCTTAAAGCTATCACAGACCCTCACAGGAAGGGCTGTCCTTGTATTTACCTCCTCTTGTGGTTATCACAGACCTTCACAGGAAGGCTGTCCTGGGTTATCTCCTCTTAAAGCTATCACAGACCTTCACAGGAAGGGCTGTCCTGGGTTACTTAAAGTCACAGTTCACAGAAGGGCTGTCCTGGGTTTATCTCCTCTAAAGCTATCACAGACCCTCACAGTAAGTTAGAATGTAATCAATTCAATCCGTTTGACCCTCACAGTTATTAGACTGAAGCACCTTACTCTTTCATACAACTTGTTTGCCAGATCAGTGTAGCTTTAGATTACAATATAGCATTGAGACATCAAGACAATGAAATCTCTAGCCAACAGAGACATCTCTAGCCAACAGAGACATCTCTAGCCATGTGTGTGTGTGTGTATGTCTGTTCCTCCTGTCTGTTTGTGGAGTCAAAGGGATTTTGGGGGGCCGGTGCAGGTGGGTAGTGGAGGAACATCATAGGCCATTCTGCCGATGACGTCTCTATCAACAAGTGATGTTACACACTGGGCCAGTAGAGGAGCTCTTACTATGTGTACATTAAGACTGTGTGTGTGGGGGGGGGTTTATGTGGGGGGGGGTTTATGTGCAGACAAGGGAGTGTGTGTGTGCTAGGGGGCAGGAGGTGGGAATGCCTGGAATCAGTCCAACACAATAATGTCTTTACTCTACCTGTGAGCAGCAGCCTCTCTTTTCTTTCACTAGGGTGTGTGTGTGTGTGTGTTTGTGTGTGTGTGTGTGTGTGTGTGTGTGTGTGTGTGTGTGTGTGTATTTTTGTATTGTATATGTGCACACCCCTGCGTGTGTTTTTGCGCATGTGTGTGTAGGTACGTATTTGTGTGTGTGTGTGCGTACGTGTGCTTTGTGCTCCCGTCCCGCCGGTTTCCATGACGATAATAGGGCATAACCAGATGTCTATTCCTGAGAGAGAGAGAGGCTGTAGTGATGTTACCTCTGTGAAAAGATTAATGTCTGGGGAAGCTGATTGGAGGAGCACTGGCCCTGTGTGTCTGGGGAAGCTGATTGGAGGAGAACTGGCCCTGTGTGTCTAGGCAAGCTGATTGGAGGAGCACTGGCCCTGTGTGTCTTTGATAAGAGAAGAGAGGGTTTAGGAAACGAACATGCATTCAGGCACACACTCACACATACACACACACAATCTAACACATACCAAAGTACAAAGATCATATCCTTCTCTTAACCTTCATTTTAAACCACAACCTAAAATGTGATGAAATCCCCAAGTTATGCAAATCAGCATTTGCCCTACGTCTTTTGAAATGAGAGCGATCCCACTCTACTGAATAACTATCGGCCCATATCTGAATCGACTGTTCTGCCAAGGGCATTGGAGTCCCTGGTCAATAAGCAGGTTAAGGCCTAACCTCCAGCAAAACAATATTTTCAGTGATATTACAATCTGTTTTCAGGTCAAGACACAGCACTGTTACAGCAACATTGAAGGTTCGGGATGAAATTCACTGTGCTCTGTATAAGAAGTGACATTGTGTGTCTGTGGTCATAGATTTGTACAAATGTCGTTTGACGGTGTGGACCATACTGTATTGGTGCAGACACTGAAGTGTGTTGGGATTACTGGTTATGGAGTTTGTGAACCCAGTGTAGTGAAAGGTAGGTCATTTTACGTCCGACGTCATACATTACATTACATTTAAGTCATTTAGCAGACGCTCTTATCCAGAGCGACTTACAAATTGGTGAATTCACCTTCTGACATCCAGTGGAACAGCCACTTTACAATAGTGCATCTAAATCATTTAAGGGGGGGGGGTGAGAAGGATTACTTTATCCTATCCTAGGTATTCCTTGAAGAGGTGGGGTTTCAGAGGTGAGAGGTGAGATGTGGGGTTTCATAGAGCTGTAGTCAGGTGTTCCACAAGGATCCATTTGAGGTCCCATGTAGTTTTTTATCTATGTCGATAAGATTGGGAGACATATTGAGACAGCCGACGTGCATTTTCATGAGGATGACACTGTTCTCTAGTGAAGTGGCAGCAGTTTGACACTGTTCTCTAGTGAAGTGGCAGCAGTTTGACACTGTTCTCTAGTGAAGTGGCAGCAGTTTGACACTGTTCTCTAGTGAAGTGGCAGCAGTTTGACACTGTTCTCTAATGAAGTGGCAGCAGTTTGACACTGTTCTCTAATGAGGTGGCAGCAGTTTGACACTGTTCTCTAATGAAGTGGCAGCAGTTTGACACTGTTCTCTAATGAAGTGGCAGCAGTTTGACACTGTTCTCTAGTGAAGTGACAGCAGTTTGACACTGTTCTCTAGTGAAGTGGCAGCAGTTTGACACTGTTCTCTAATGAAGTGGCAGCAGTTTGACACTGTTCTCTAGTGAAGTGGCAGCAGTTTGACACTGTTCTCTAGTGAAGTGGCAGCAGTTTGACACTGTTCTCTAATGAAGTGGCAGCAGTTTGACACTGTTCTCTAATGAAGTGGCAGCAGTTTGACACTGTTCTCTAATGAAGTGGCAGCAGTTTGACACTGTTCTCTAGTGAAGTGGCAGCAGTTTGACACTGTTCTCTAGTGAAGTGGCAGCAGTTTAATGAGGTGGCAGCAGTTTGACACTGTCTCTAGTGAAGTGGCAGCAGTTTGACACTGTTCTCTAATGAAGTGGAAGCAGTTTGACACTGTTCTCTAGTGAAGTGGCAGCAGTTTGACACTGTTCTAGTGAAGTCTAATGAAGTGGCAGTTTGACACTGTTCTCAGTTGAAGCAGCTTGACATTCTCTAATGAAGTGGCAGCAGTTTGACACTGTTCTCTAATGAAGTGGCAGCGGTTTGACACTGTTCTCTAATGAAGTGGCAGCGGTTTGACACTGTTCTCTAATGAGGTGGCAGCGGTTTGACACTGTTCTCTAGTGAAGTGGCAGCAGTTTGACACTGTTCTCTAGTGAAGTGGCAGCAGTTTGACACTGTTCTCTAATGAGGTGGCAGCAGTTTGACACTGTTCTCTAGTGAAGTGGCAGCAGTTTGACACTGTTCTCTAATGAAGTGGCAGCAGTTTGACACTGTTCTCTAATGAAGTGGCAGCAGTTTGACACTGTTCTCTAATGAAGTGTTTAGCAGTTTTGACACTGTTCTCTAGTGAAGTGGCAGCAGTTTGACACTGTTCTCTAATGAAGTGGCAGCAGTTTGACACTGTTCTCTAATGAAGTGGCAGCAGTTTGACACTGTTCTCTAATGAAGTGGCAGCAGTTTGACACTGTTCTCTAATGAAGTGGCAGCAGTTTGACACTGTTCTCTAATGAAGTGGCAGCAGTTTGACACTGTTCTCTAGTGAAGTGGCAGCAGTTTGACACTGTTCTCTAATGAAGTGGCAGCAGTTTGACACTGTTCTCTAATGAAGTGGCAGCAGTTTGACACTGTTCTCTAATGAAGTGGCAGCAGTTTGACACTGTTCTCTAATGAAGTGGCAGCAGTTTGACACTGTTCTCTAATGAAGTGGCAGCAGTTTGACACTGTTCTCTAGTGAAGTGGCAGCAGTTTGACACTGTTCTCTAATGAAGTGGCAGCAGTTTGACACTGTTCTCTAGTGAAGTGGCAGCAGTTTGACACTGTTCTCTAGTGAAGTGGCAGCAGTTTGACACTGTTCTCTAATGAAGTGGCAGCAGTTTGACACTGTTCTCTAGTGAAGTGGCAGCAGTTTGACACTGTTCTCTAGTGAAGTGGCAGCAGTTTGACACTGTTCTCTAGTGAAGTGGCAGCAGTTTGACACTGTTCTCTAGTGAAGTGGCAGCAGTTTGACACTGTTCTCTAATGAAGTGGCAGCAGTTTGACACTGTTCTCTAGTGAAGTGGCAGCAGTTTGACACTGTTCTCTAATGAAGTGGCAGCAGTTTGACACTGTTCTCTAGTGAAGTGGCAGCAGTTTGACACTGTTCTCTAGTGAAGTGGCAGCAGTTTGACACTGTTCTCTAATGAAGTGGCAGCAGTTTGACACTGTTCTCTAGTGAAGTGGCAGCAGTTTGACACTGTTCTCTAGTGAAGTGGCAGCAGTTTGACACTGTTCTCTAGTGAAGTGGCAGCAGTTTGACACTGTTCTCTAATGAAGTGGCAGCAGTTTGACACTGTTCTCTAGTGAAGTGGCAGCAGTTTGACACTGTTCTCTAGTGAAGTGGCAGCAGTTTGACACTGTTCTCTAATGAAGTGGCAGCAGTTTGACACTGTTCTCTAGTGAAGTGGCAGCAGTTTGACACTGTTCTCTAGTGAAGTGGCAGCAGTTTGACACTGTTCTCTAGTGAAGTGGCAGCAGTTTGACACTGTTCTCTAATGAAGTGGCAGCAGTTTGACACTGTTCTCTAATGAAGTGGCAGCAGTTTGACACTGTTCTCTAGTGAAGTGGCAGCAGTTTGACACTGTTCTCTAATGAAGTGGCAGCAGTTTGACACTGTTCTCTAATGAAGTGGCAGCAGTTTGACACTGTTCTCTAATGAAGTGGCAGCAGTTTGACACTGTTCTCTAGTGAAGTGGCAGCAGTTTGACACTGTTCTCTAATGAAGTGGCAGCAGTTTGACACTGTTCTCTAGTGAAGTGGCAGCAGTTTGACACTGTTCTCTAGTGAAGTGGCAGCAGTTTGACACTGTTCTCTAGTGAAGTGGCAGCAGTTTGACACTGTTCTCTAGTGAAGTGGCAGCCCAGTTTGACTCTGGTGTCTCTACAGTGAAGTGGCAGCAGTTTGACACTGTTCTCTAGTGAAGTGGCAGCAGTTTGACACTGTTCTCTAATGAAGTGGCAGCAGTTTGACACTGTTCTCTAGTGAAGTGGCAGCAG
>NW_027001998.1:0-7500 GCF_036934945.1 Oncorhynchus masou masou
ATAGTACTGGGTAAAACAGTACTGAGTAATATAGTACTGGGTAATACAGTACTGAGTAATATAGGACTGAGTAATATAGTACTGGGTAATACAGTGCTGAGTAATATAGTACTGAGTAATATAGTACTGAGTAATATAGTACTGGGTAATACAGTACTGAGTAATATAGTACTGGGTAATATAATACAATACTGGGTAATATAGTACTGAGTAATACAGTACTAGGTAATATAGTACTGGGTAATATAGTACTGAGTAATATAGTACTGAGTAATATAGTACTGGGTAATACAGTACTGAGTAATATAGTACTGAGTAATATAGTACTGGGGTAATATAGTACTGGGTAATACAGTACTGAGTAATATAGTACTGGGTAATATAATACAGTACTGGGTAATATAGTACTGAGTAATATAGTACTGGGTAAATATAATACAGTACTGGGTAATACAGTACTGAGTAATATAGTACTGGGTAATATAGTACTGAGTAATATATTACTGGGTAATATACAGTAATATAGTACTGGGTAATATAGTACTGGGTAATATAATACAGTACTGGGTAATATAGTACTAGGTAATATAATACTGAGTAATATAGTAATATAATACTGGGTAATATAGTACTGGGTAATATAGTACTGGGTAATACAGTACTGAGTAATTTAGTACTGGGTAATATAATACAGTACTGAGTAATATAGTACTGGGTAATATAATACAGTACTGGGTAATATAGTACTGGGTAATATAATACTGGGTAATATAATACTGGGTAATATAATACTGGGTAATATAGTACTGGGTAAAATAGTACAGAGTAATATAGTACTGGGTAATACAGTACTGAGTAATATAGTACTGGGTAATACAGTACTGAGTAATATAGTACTGCTTTAAAGTAAGTCTAGGTAATATAGTACTGGGTAATATAATACTGGGTAATATCATACTGGGTAATATAATATTGGGTAATATAGTACTGGGTAATATAGTACTGGGTAATATAGTACTGAGTAATATAGTACTGGGTAATACAGTACTGAGTAATATAGTACTGAGTAATATAGTACTGGGTAATATAGTACTGGGTAATACAGTACTGGGTAATATAGTACTGGGTAATATAATACAGTACTGGGTAATATAGTACTGGGTAATATAATACACTACAGTACTGGGTAATATAATATAATACAGTACTGGGTAATATAGTCTGGGTAATACAGTACTGGGTAATATAGTACTGGGTAATATGGTACTGGGTAATACAGTACTGGGTAATATAATACTGGGTAATATAGTACTGGGTAATATAATATAATACAGTACTGGGCAATATAATATAATGCAGTACTGGGTAATATAGTACTGGGTAATACAGTACTGGGTAATATAGAACTGGGTAATATATTACTGGGTAATATAATACAGTACTGGGTAATATAATATAGTACTGAGTAATATAGTACTGAGTCATATAGTTCTGGGTAATACAGTAGAGTAATATAGTACTGGGTAATATAGTACTGGGTAATATAATACTGGGTAATATAGTACTGGGTAATGTCATATAATACAGTACTGGGTAATATAATATAGTTCTGGGTAATACAGTACTGGGTAATATAATACTGAGTAATATAGTACTGAGTAATATAGTTCTGGGTAATACAGTACTGAGTAATATAGTACTGGGTAATATAGTACTGGGTAATACAGTACTGGGTAATATAGTACTGAGTAATGTCATATAATACAGTACTGGGTAATATAATATAATATAGTTCTGGGTAATACAGTACTGGGTAATATAATACTGAGTAATACAGTACTGGGTATTTTTATTTATTTTACTAGGCAAGTCAGTTAAGAACAAATTCTTATTTTCAATGACGGCCTAGGAACAGTGGGTTAACTGGTCTAGGAACAGTGGGTTAACTGCCTGTTCAGGGGCAGAATGACAGATTTGTACCTTGTCAGCTCGGGATTCGACCTTGCAACCTTTCGGTTACTAGTCTAATGTTCTAACCACTAGGCTACCCTGCCGCCCCAATATAGTACTGAGTAATACAGTACTGGGTAATGTGTTACTGAGTAATATAATACTGGGTAATGTTTTGGGTAATGTCTCTGTGTTTTGCACCAGATAGGGCTGTTTTCGGTTTTTCGTAGGTTTGTTATTTTGTTAGTTTATCGTGTATAGTTTCCGTATTTAATAAAATGAATCAAAACTACGCTGCATTTTGGTCCGCTCCTCCTTCCCACAACGAAAGCCGTGACAACAATAATTAAGAAACTACACAAGACAAACAAAACCATCACAGATAACACAATAAAAACATACAGCAACAGATTGCATTTACACACAGGTTATTCCCCTAACAGGTTATTCCCCTAACAGGTTATTCCCCTAACAGGTTATTCCCCTAACAGGTTTTTCCCTAACAGGTTATTCTACTAACAGGTTATTCCCCTAACAGGTTATTCCCCTAACAGGTTATTCCCCTAACAGGTTATTCCCCTAACAGGTTATTCTACTAACAGGTTATTCCCCTAACAGGTTATTCCCCTAACAGGTTATTCCCCTAACAGGTTATTCTCCTAACAGGTTATTCCCCTAACAGGTTATTCCCCTAACAGGTTATTCTCCTAACAGGTTATTCCCCTAACAGGTTATTCCCCTAACAGGTTATTCCCCTAACAGGTTAATCCCCTAACAGGTTATTCCCCTAACAGGTTAATCCCCTAACAGGTTATTCCCCTAACAGGTTATTCCCCTAACAGGTTATTCCCCTAACAGGTTATTCCCCTAACAGGTTATTCCCCTAACAGGTTATTCCCCTAACAGGTTATTCTACTAACAGGTTATTCTACTAACAGGTTATTCTACTAACAGGTTATTCCCCTAACAGGTTATTCCCCTAACAGGTTATTCCTAACAGGTTATTCTCCTAACAGGTTATTCCCCTAACAGGTTATTCCCCTAACAGGTTGTTCCCCTAACAGGTTATTCCCTAACAGGTTATTCTACTAACAGGTTATTCCCCTAACAGGTTATTCCCCTAACAGGTTATTCCTAACAGGTTATTCTCCTAACAGGTTATTCCCCTAACAGGTTATTCTCCTAACAGGTTATTCCCCTAACAGGTTATTCCCCTAACAGGTTGTTCCCCTAACAGGTTATTCCCCTAACAGGTTATTCTACTAACAGGTTATTCCCCTAACAGGTTATTCCCCTAACAGGTTATTCCTAACAGGTTATTCTCCTAACAGGTTATTCCCCTAACAGGTTATTCTCCTAACAGGTTATTCCCCTAACAGGTTATTCCCCTAACAGGTTATTCTCCTAACAGGTTATTCCCCTAACAGGTTATTCCACTAACAGGTTGTTCCCCTAACAGGTTATTCCCCTAACAGGTTATTCCCTAACAGGTTATTCCCCTAACAGGTTATTCCCTAACAGGTTATTCCCTAACAGGTTATTCCCCTAACAGGTTATTCCCCTAACAGTTTATTCCCCTAACAGGTTATTCCCTAACAGGTTATTCTCCTAACAGGTTATTCCCCTAACAGGTTATTCCCCTAACAGGTTGTTCCCCTAACAGGTTATTCCCTAACAGGTTATTCCCCTAACAGGTTATTCCCCTAACAGGTTATTCCCCTAACAGGTTATTCCCCTAACAGGTTATTCCCCTAACAGGTTAATCCCCTAACAGGTTGTTCCCCTAACAGGTTATTCCCCTAACAGGTTATTCTACTAACAGGTTATTCCCCTAACAGGTTATTCCCCTAACAGGTTATTCTCCTAACAGGTTATTCCCCTAACAGGTTATTCTCCTAACAGGTTATTCCCCTAACAGGTTATTCCCCTAACAGATTGTTCCCCTAACAGGTTATTCCCCTAACAGGTTATTCCACTAACAGGTTATTCCCCTAACAGGTTATTCCCCTAACAGGTTATTCCTAACAGGTTATTCTCCTAACAGGTTATTCCCCTAACAGGTTATTCTCCTAACAGGTTATTCCCCTAACAGGTTATTCCCCTAACAGGTTGTTCCCCTAACAGGTTATTCCCCTAACAGGTTATTCTACTAACAGGTTATTCCCCTAACAGGTTATTCCCCTAACAGGTTATTCCCCTAACAGGTTATTCTCCTAACAGGTTATTCCCCTAACAGGTTATTCTCCTAACAGGTTATTCCCCTAACAGGTTATTCCCCTAACAGGTTATTCCCCTAACAGGTTATTCCCCAAACAGGTTATTCTCCTAACAGGTTATTCTCCTAACAGGTTATTCTCCTAACATGTCTGTCTCTCTCTGTCTCTCTCGCTCTCTCTCTCTGTCTCTCTCTCCCTCTCTGTTTCTCTCTCTCTCTGTCTCTCTCTCTGTCTCTCTCTCCCTCTCTGTTTTCTCTCTCTCTCTGTCTCTCTCTCCCCTCTCTCTCTCTCTCTCTCTCTCTCCCTCTCTGTTCTCTCTCTCTGTCTCTCTCTCCCTCTCTCTCTCTCTGTTTCTCTCTCTCTCTCCCTCTCTCTCACTCGCTCTCTCTCTCTCTCTGTCTCTCTCTCTCTCTCTCTTCGTCTCTCTCTGTTTCTGTCTCTCCGTCTCTCCCTCTCTCTATCAATTCAATTCAATTCAATTCAATTCAAGGGGCTTTATTGGCATGGGAAACATGTGTTAACATTGCCAAAGCAAGTAAGGTATATAATATATAAAGTGAAATAAACAATAAAAATTAACAGTAGACATCACACATACAGAAGTTTCAAAACAATAAAGACATTTCAAGCAGAGATGTTTTTACAATGTGCAAATGGTAAAGGACACAAGATAAAATAAAAAGCATAGATATGTGTTGTATTTACAATGGTGCGTGTTCTTCACTGGTTGCCCTTTTCTCGTGGCAACAGGTCACAAATCTTGCTGCTCTGATGGCACACTGTGGAATTTCACCCAGTAGATATGGGAGTTTTTCAAAATTGGATTTGTTTTCGAATTCTTTGTGGATCTGTGTAATCTGAGGGAAATATGTCTCTCTAATATGGTCATACATTGGGCAGGAGGTTAGGAAGTGCAGCTCAGTTTCCACCTCATTTTGTGGGCAGTGAGCACATAGCCTGTCTTCTCTTGAGAGCCATGTCTGCCTACGGCGGCCTTTCTCAATAGCAAGGCTATGCTCGCTGAGTCTGTACATAGTCAAAGCTTTCCTTAATTTTGGGTCAGTCACAGTGGTCAGGTATTCTGCCGCTGTGTACTCTCTGTGTAGGGCCAAATAGCATTCTAGTTTGCTCTGTTTTTTTGTTAATTCTTTCCAATGTGTCAAGTAATTATCTTTTTGTTTTCTCATGATTTGGTTGGGTCTAATTGTGCTGCTGTCATGGGGCTCTGTAGGGTGTGTTTGTGAACAGAGCCCCAGGACCAGCTTGCTTAGGGACTCTTCTCCAGGTTCATCTCTCTGTAGGTGATGGCTTTGTTGTGGAAGGTTTGGGAATCGCTTCCTTTTAGGTGGTTATAGAATTTAACTGCTCTTTTCTGGATTTTGATAATTAGTGGGTATCGGCCTAATTCTGCTCTGCATGCATTATTTGGTGTTCTACGTTGTACACAGAGGATATTTTTGCAGAATTCTGCGTGCAGAGTCTCAATTTGGTGTTTGTCCCATTTTGTGAAGTCTTGGTTGGTGAGCGGACCCCAGACCTCACAACCATAAAGGGCAATGGGCTCTATGACTGATTCAAGTATTTTTAGCCAAATCCTAATTGGTATGTTGAAATTTATGTTCCTTTTGATGGCATAGAATGCCCTTCTTGCCTTGTCTCTCAGATCGTTCACAGCTTTGTGGAAGTTACCTGTGGCGCTGATGTTTAGGCCAAGGTATGTATAGTTTTTTGTGTGCTCTAGGGCAACAGTGTCTAGATGGAATTTGTATTTGTGGTCCTGGTGACTGGACCTTTTTGGAACACCATAATTTTGGTCTTACTGAGATTTACTGTCAGGGCCCAGGTCTGACAGAATCTGTGCATAAGATCTAGGTGCTGCTGTAGGCCCTCCTTGGTTGGTGACAGAAGCACCAGATCATCAGCAAACAGCAGACATTTGACTTCAGATTCTAGTAGGGTGAGGCCGGGTGCTGCAGACTTTTCTAGTGCCCGCGCCAGTTCGTTGATATATATGTTGAAGAGGGTGGGGCTTAAGCTGCATCCCTGTCTAACCCCACGACCCTGTGTGAAGAAATGTGTGTGTTTTTTGCCAATTTTAACCGCACACTTGTTGTTTGTGTACATGGATTTTATGATGTCGTATGTTTTACCCCCCAACACCACTTTCCATCAGTTTGTATAGCAGACCCTCATGCCAAATTGAGTCGAAGGCTTTTTGAAATCAACAAAGCATGAGAAGACTTTGCCTTTGTTTTGGTTTGTTTGGTTGTCAATTAGGGTGTGCAGGGTGAATACATGGTCTGTTGTACGGTAGTTTGGTAAAAAGCCAATTTGACATTTGCTCAGTACATTGTTTTCATTGAGGAAGTGTACGAGTCTGCTGTTAATGATAATGCAGAGGATTTTCCCAAGGTTACTGTTGACGCATATTCCACGGTAGTTATTGGGGTCAAATTTGTCTCCATTTTTGTGGATTGGGGTGATCAGTCCTTGGTTCCAAATATTGGGGAGGATGCCAGAGCTAAGGATGATGTTAAAGAGTTTTAGTATAGCCAATTGGAATTTGTTGTCTGTATATTTGATCATTTCATTGAGGATACCATCAACACCACAGGCCTTTTTGGGTTTGAGGGTTTTTATTTTGTCCTGTAGCTCATTCAATGTTATTGGAGAATCCAGTGGGTTCTGGTAGTCTTTAATAGTTGATTCTAAGATCTGTATTTGATCATGTATATGTTTTTGCTCTTTATTCTTTGTTATAGAGCCAAAAAGATTGGAGAAGTGGTTTACCCATACATCTCCATTTTGGATAGATAATTCTTCGTGTTGTTGTTTGTTTAGTGTTTTCCAATTTTCCCAGAAGTGGTTAGAGTCTATGGATTCTTCAATTACATTGAGCTGATTTCTGACATGCTGTTCCTTCTTTTTCCGTAGTGTATTTCTGTATTGTTTTAGTGATTCACCATAGTGAAGGCGTAGACTCAGGTTTTCCGGGTCTCTATGTTTTTGGTTGGACAGGTTTCTCAATTTCTTTCTTAGAATTTTGCATTCTTCATCAAACCATTTGTCATTGTTGTTAATTTTCTTCGGTTTTCTATTTGAGATTTTTAGATTTGATAGGGAAGCTGAGAGGTCAAATATACTGTTAAGATTTTCTACTGCCAAGTTTACACCTTCACTATTACAGTGGAACGTTTTACCCAGGAAATTGTCTAAAAGGGATTGAATTTGTTGTTGCCTAATTGTTTTTTGGTAGGTTTCCAAACTGCATTCCTTCCATCTATAGCATTTCTTAATGTTACTCAGTTCCTTTGGCTTTGATGCCTCATGATTG
>NW_027001998.1:12500-32500 GCF_036934945.1 Oncorhynchus masou masou
GGGCTTAAGCTGCATCCCTGTCTAACCCCACGACCCTGTGTGAAGAAATTTGTGTGTTTTTTGCCAATTTTAACCGCACACTTGTTGTTTGTGTACATGGATTTTATGATGTTGTATGTTTTACCCCCAACACCACTTTCCATCAGTTTGTATAGCAGACCCTCATGCCAAATTGAGTCGAAGGCTTTTTTTGAAATCAACAAAGCATGAGAAGACTTTGCCTTTGTTTTGGTTTGTTTGGTTGTCAATTAGGGTGTGCAGGGTGAATACATGGTCTGTTGTACGGTAATTTGGTAAAAAGCCAATTTGACATTTGCTCAGTACATTGTTTTCATTGAGGAAGTGTACGAGTCTGCTGTTAATGATAATGCAGAGGATTTTCCCAAGGTTACTGTTGACGCATATTCCACGGTAGTTATTGGGGTCAAATTTCTCTCTCTCCCTCTCTCTCTCTGTCCTCTCTCTCTCACCCCATCTATACCCCCAACGCTCTCTAAAACATGTAAGCAGCAGGCTTTGTATTGCTCCATAACCCTCCACGGTCCGAATGCCCTGGCTGTCACACTCACACACACACACACACTCACACTCGACCACACACACACACACACGCACACACTCACACTCGCACACACACACTCACACTCGACCACACACACTCACACACACACACTCGCACACACACACTCACACTTGACCACACACATTCACACACATACACACACTCGCACACACACACACACACTCACACACACACACACACACACACACACACACACACACACTCACACACTGTGGTCACGCTGCTGTGGTCTTGCTTGGTCAGTAGAGCGGACAGCTGAGGAATGTTGAATTTGCGCCACCTGGGTTGATGAGAAAGTAGCGAGAAGGGGAGATGGAGAGAAAGAGAGAAGGGGAGATGGAGAGAAAGAGAGAAGGGGAGATGGAGAGAAAGAGAGAAGGGGAGATGGAGAGAAAGAGAGAGGGGGTTTGAGGTGGAAAAGAGAGAGTAGACTCTCTGTTAATGCGTTCAGTTCTCTCTCTTCCCTCTGTTCTCTCTGTCTGTCTGACTGCCCCCCATCAGCCCTCTGTCATGGCCTGTTACACCCAAACACACATACAAATACCAAATACCTCAGCACAGAAATGAGCTACAAGTCATACGTCTGCTATAGTTTGGTGTCAGTGGAGACAAAACCACATACGATGTGTCTGGGCTGGATGAAGTTAATCAAATATTCAGTATTCATTCCATTCTGTGAGGATTTAAAAAACAGGACACGGGACAGAAACTAGGGCATAGGGCAAACGCTAGGATACATGAGAGAAAGTGGAGTAGTGGGCAGGGCACCTAAAAAAGCCTATGTCCCAAATGGCACACTACATAGTGCACTACTTTGGACCAGAGCTCTATGGCACCCTATTCCCTATATAGTGCACTACTTTGGACCAGAGCCCTATGGCACCCTATTCCCTATATAGTGCACTACTTTGGACCAGAGCCCTATGGCACCCTATTCCCTAAATAGTGCACTA
This sequence comes from Oncorhynchus masou masou, assembly GCF_036934945.1. NCBI lineage: Eukaryota > Metazoa > Chordata > Actinopteri > Salmoniformes > Salmonidae > Oncorhynchus > Oncorhynchus masou. Next base: position 14,037 of record NW_027001998.1, read on the forward strand.
CTTTAGGCCAGAGCCCTATGGCACCCTATTCCCTATATAGTGCACTACTTTGGACCAGAGCCCTATGGCACCCTATTCCCTATATAGTGCACTACTTTAGGCCAGAGCCCTATGGCACCCTATTCCCTATATAGTGCACTATTTTGGACCAGAGCCCTATGGCACCATATTCACTATATAGTGCACTACTTTGGACCAGAGCCCTATGGCACCCTATTCCCTATATAGTGCACTACTTTAGGCCAGAGCCCTATGGCACCCTATTCCCTATATAGTGCACTATTTTGGACCAGAGCCCTATGGCACCATATTCACTATATAGTGCACTACTTTAGACCAGAGCCCTATGACACCCTATCCCCTATATAGTGCACTCGCAGGGTTTACTCCATAGAGGACATGGTCTGTAGTCCTCTTCCTGATTACCCTGAACATGGTCTGTAGTCCTCTTCCTGATTACCCTGAACATGGTCTGTAGTCTTCTTCCTGATTACCCTGAACATGGTCTGTAGTCCTCTTCCTGATTACCCTGAACATGGTCTGTAGTCTTCTTCCTGATTACCCTGAACATGGTCTGTAGTCCTCTTCCTGATTACCCTGAACATGGTCTGTAGTCCTCTTCCTGATTACCCTGAACATGGTCTGTAGTCCTCTTCCTGATTACCCTGAACATGGTCTGTAGTCCTCTTCCTGATTACCCTGAACATGGTCTGTAGTCCTCTTCCTGATTACCCTGAACATGGTCTGTAGTCCTCTTCCTGATTACCCTGAACATGGTCTGTAGTCCTCTTCCTGATTACCCTGAACATGGTCTGTAGTCCTCTTCCTGATTACCCTGAACATGGTCTGTAGTCTTCTTCCTGATTACCCTGAACATGGTCTGTAGTCCTCTTCCTGATTACCCTGAACATGGTCTGTAGTCTTCTTCCTGATTACCCTGAACATGGTCTGTAGTCTTCTTCCTGATTACCCTGAACATGGTTTGTAGTCCTCTTCCTGATTACCCTGAACATGGTCTGTAGTCCTCTTCCTGATTACCCTGAACATGGTCTGTAGTCTTCTTCCTGATTACCCTGAACATGGTCTGTAGTCCTCTTCCTGATTACCCTGAACATGGTCTGTAGTCCTCTTCCTGATTACCCTGAACATGGTTTGTAGTCCTCTTCCTGATTACCCTGAACATGGTCTGTAGTCCTCTTCCTGATTACCCTGAACATGGTCTGTAGTCTTCTTCCTGATTACCCTGAACATGGTTTGTAGTCCTCTTCCTGATTACCCTGAACATGGTCTGTAGTCTTCTTCCTGATTACCCTGAACATGGTCTGTAGTCCTCTTCCTGATTACCCTGAACATGGTCTGTAGTCCTCTTCCTGATTACCCTGAACATGGTCTGTAGTCCTCTTCCTGATTACCCTGAACATGGTCTGTAGTCCTCTTCCTGATTACCCTGAACATGGTCTGTAGTCCTCTTCCTGATTACCCTGAACATGGTCTGTAGTCCTCTTCCTGATTACCCTGAACATGGTCTGTAGTCCTCTTCCTGATTACCCTGAACATGGTCTGTAGTCCTCTTCCTGATTACCCTGAACATGGTCTGTAGTCCTCTTCCTGATTACCCTGGACATGGTCTGTAGTCCTCTTCCTGATTACCCTGAACATGGTCTGTAGTCCTCTTCCTGATTACCCTGAACATGGTCTGTAGTCCTCTTCCTGATTACCCTGAACATGGTCTGTAGTCCTCTTCCTGATTACCCTGAACATGGTCTGTAGTCCTCTTCCTGATTACCCTGAACATGGTCTGTAGTCTTCTTCCTGATTACCCTGAACATGGTCTGTAGTCCTCTTCCTGATTACCCTGAACATGGTCTGTAGTCCTCTTCCTGATTACCCTGAACATGGTCTGTAGTCCTCTTCCTGATTACCCTGAACATGGTCTGTAGTCCTCTTCCTGATTACCCTGAACATGGTCTGTAGTCCTCTTCCTGATTACCCTGAACATGGTCTGTAGTCCTCTTCCTGATTACCCTGAACATGGTCTGTAGTCCTCTTCCTGATTACCCTGAACATGGTCTGTAGTCCTCTTCCTGATTACCCTGAACATGGTCTGTAGTCCTCTTCCTGATTACCCTGAACATGGTCTGTAGTCTTCTTCCTGATTACCCTGAACATGGTCTGTAGTCCTCTTCCTGATTACCCTGAACATGGTCTGTAGTCCTCTTCCTGATTACCCTGAACATGGTCTGTAGTCCTCTTCCTGATTACCCTGAACATGGTCTGTAGTCCTCTTCCTGATTACCCTGAACATGGTCTGTAGTCCTCTTCCTGATTACCCTGAACATGGTCTGTAGTCCTCTTCCTGATTACCCTGAACATGGTCTGTAGTCTTCTTCCTGATTACCCTGAACATGGTCTGTAGTCCTCTTCCTGATTACCCTGAACATGGTCTGTAGTCCTCTTCCTGATTACCCTGAACATGGTCTGTAGTCCTCTTCCTGATTACCCTGAACATGGTCTGTAGTCCTCTTCCTGATTACCCTGAACATGGTCTGTAGTCCTCTTCCTGATTACCCTGAACATGGTCTGTAGTCCTCTTCCTGATTACCCTGAACATGGTCTGTAGTCCTCTTCCTGATTACCCTGAACATGGTCTGTAGTCCTCTTCCTGATTACCCTGAACATGGTCTGTAGTCCTCTTCCTGATTACCCTGAACATGGTCTGTAGTCCTCTTCCTGATTACCCTGAACATGGTCTGTAGTCCTCTTCCTGATTACCCTGAACATGGTCTGTATTTTCATCTACATTCACTGGTATATTATATTTATAATCTGCTTCAAGAGAAAATAAAAGAAACACGAATGGTTAGCGGTACTTTGCAGTACTTTTTTGAGAATAAAGTCTAAATAATGTAAGGGATTTCACCGTATGTTAATGTAGAGAATTAAAGTAGAGAATAAAGTCATATTTCAACGTCTACCCTGTTATTGTGAATTAGATGACCCGGTGAAATTATACTGTAGAATTAACTTTATTAACAGCACAAACCTCGTTTTTAACATAATAGCCATGTTTTTATAAGTTGGCCCTCTGTGGCCTGGATGAGGTTGTGCCACAGATTCTTTTCAGAACCACACGGACCCGGATGGGGATATTTTATCCATTACCTGACATACTTAGGAGGAAGTGGTGTGTGCGTGTGTGTGTGTGTGTGTGTGTGTGTGTGTGTGTGTGTGTGTGTGTGTGTGTGTGTGTGTGTGTGTGTGCGCAGGTGTGTGTGTGGTGTGTGTGTGTGTGTGTGTGTGTGTGTGTGTGTGTGTGTGCGTGCGTGTGTGTGTCTACAGGTCTCCTGATAGTAACACACCTGACTCCAGGTCCTCTATAAGGTGGACCAGTGGAAAACTAAAATCAAAAGGACGTTGTCTGTCCGATATCTGAGAGATAAAATAAATATCATAAAACTCAACCTCTCTCTCCTTACCCCCTCCCCCCCCTTTCCCCCTCCTCCCCTCCTTAACTCTACCTCCCACACTCCCCCTCTTCTCCAGATCCCAACGCCATGGGGCAGCGCGGACCAGACCATGCTCTGATTGGTGGAGTGGTGGCGGTGGTGGTCTTCGTTACCTTGTGTCTCATCATCTTTTTGGGCCGCTACCTAGCCAGGCATAAAGGTAAAACATGTGACAGTACCTGTAACACAAAACACCTGTAAAACACAGAGATAACACACCTGACTACAGGTCTCCTGATAGTAACACACCTGACTACAGGTCTCCTGATGGTAACACACCTGACTACAGGTCTCCTGATAGTAACACACCTGACTACAGGTCTCCTGATGGTAACACACCTGACTACAGGTCTACTGATAGTAACACACCTGACTACAGGTCTCCTGATAGTAACACACCTGACTACAGGTCTCCTTTTAGTAACACACCTGACTACAGGTCTCCTGATAGTAACACACCTGACTACAGGTCTCCTGATGGTAACACACCTGACTACAGGTCTCCTAATAGTAACACACCTGACTACAGGTCTCCTGATAGTAACACACCTGACTACAGGTCTCCTGATAGTAACACACCTGACTAACACCTGACTACAGGTCTCCTTTTAGTAACACACCTGACTACAGGTCTCCTGATAGTAACACACCTGACTACAGGTCTCCTGATAGTAACACACCTGACTACAGGTCTCCTGATAGTAACACACCTAACTACAGGTCTCCTGATAGTAACACACCTGACTACAGGTCTCCTGATAGTAACACACCTGACTACAGGTCTCCTGATAGTAACACACCTGACTACAGGTCTCCTGATAGTAACACACCTGACTACAGGTCTCCTGATAGTAACACACCTGACTACAGGTCTCCTGATAGTAACACACCTGACTACAGGTCTCCTGATAGTAACACACCTGACTACAGGTCTCCTGATAGTAACACACCTGACTACAGGTCTCCTGATAGTAACACACCTGACTACAGGTCTCCTGATAGTAACACACCTGACTACAGGTCTCCTGATAGTAACACACCTGACTACATGTCTCCTGATAGTAACACACCTGACTACAGGTCTCCTTTTAGTAACACACCTGACTACAGGTCTCCTGATAGTAACACACCTGACTACAGGTCTCCTGATAGTAACACACCTAACTACAGGTCTCCTGATAGTAACACACCTGACTACAGGTCTCCTGATAGTAACACACCTGACTACAGGTCTCCTGATAGTAACACACCTGACTACAGGTCTCCTGATAGTAACACACCTGACTACAGGTCTCCTGATAGTAACACACCTGACTACAGGTCTCCTGATAGTAACACACCTGACTACAGGTCTCCTGATAGTAACACACCTGACTACAGGTCTCCTTTTAGTAACACACCTGACTACAGGTCTCCTTTTAGTAACACACCTGACTACAGGTCTCCTGATAGTAACACACCTGACTAACACCTGACTACAGGTCTCCTGATAGTAACACACCTGACTACAGGTCTCCTGATAGTAACACACCTGACTACAGGTCTCCTGATAGTAACACACCTGACTAACACCTGACTACAGGTCTCCTGATAGTAACACACCTGACTACAGGTCTCCTGACAGTAACACACCTGACTACAGGTCTCCTGATAGTAACACACCTGACTACAGGTCTCCTGATAGTAACACACCTGACTACAGGTCTCCTGATAGTAACACACCTGACTACAGGTCTCCTGATAGTAACACACCTGACTACAGGTCTCCTGATAGTAACACACCTGACTACAGGTCTCATGATAGTAACACACCTGACTACAGGTCTCCTGATAGTAACACACCTGACTACAGGTCTCCTGATAGTAACACACCTGACTACAGGTCTCCTGATAGTAACACACCTGACTAACACCTGACTACAGGTCTCCTTTTAGTAACACACCTGACTACAGGTCTCCTGATAGTAACACACCTGACTACAGGTCTCCTGATAGTAACACACCTGACTACAGGTCTCCTGATAGTAACACACCTGACTACAGGTCTCCTGATAGTAACACACCTAACTACAGGTCTCCTGATAGTAACACACCTGACTACAGGTCTCCTGATAGTAACACACCTGACTACAGGTCTCCTGATAGTAACACACCTGACTACAGGTCTCCTGATAGTAACACACCTGACTACAGGTCTCCTGATAGTAACACACCTGACTACAGGTCTCCTGATAGTAACACACCTGACTACAGGTCTCATGATAGTAACACACCTGACTACAGGTCTCCTGATAGTAACACACCTGACTAACACCTGACTACAGGTCTCCTGATAGTAACACACCTGACTACAGGTCTCCTGATAGTAACACACCTGACTAACACCTGACTACAGGTCTCCTGATAGTAACACACCTGACTACAGGTCTCCTGATAGTAACACACCTAACTACAGGTCTCCTGATAGTAACACACCTAACTACAGGTCTCCTGATAGTAACACACCTGACTACAGGTCTCCTGATAGTAACACACCTGACTACAGGTCTCCTGATAGTAACACACCTGACTACAGGTCTCCTGATAGTAACACACCTGACTACAGGTCTCCTGATAGTAACACACCTGACTACAGGTCTCCTGATAGTAACACACCTGACTACAGGTCTCCTGATAGTAACACACCTGACTACAGGTCTCATGATAGTAACACACCTGACTACAGGTCTCATGATAGTAACACACCTGACTACAGGTCTCCTGATAGTAACACACCTGACTACAGGTCTCCTGATAGTAACACACCTGACTAACACCTGACTACAGGTCTCCTGATAGTAACACACCTGACTACAGGTGTCCTGATAGTAACACACCTGACTACAGGTATCATGATAGTAACACACCTGACTACAGGTCTCCTGATAGTAACACACCTGACTACAGGTCTCCTGATAGTAACACACCTGACTACAGGTCTCCTTTTAGTAACACACCTGACTACAGGTCTCCTGATAGTAACACACCTGACTACAGGTCTCCTGATAGTAACACACCTGACTACAGGTCTCCTGATAGTAACACACCTGACTACAGGTCTCCTGATAGTAACACACCTGACTACAGGTCTCCTGATAGTAACACACCTGACTACAGGTCTCCTGATAGTAACACACCTGACTACAGGTCTCCTGATAGTAACACACCTGACTACAGGTCTCCTGATAGTAACACACCTGACTACAGGTCTCCTTTTAGTAACACACCTGACTACAGGTCTCCTGATAGTAACACACCTGACTACAGGTCTCCTGATAGTAACACACCTGACTAACACCTGACTACAGGTCTCCTTTTAGTAACACACCTGACTACAGGTCTCCTGATAGTAACACACCTGACTACAGGTCTCCTGATAGTAACACACCTGACTACAGGTCTCCTGATAGTAACACACCTGACTACAGGTCTCCTGATAGTAACACACCTGACTACAGGTCTCCTGATAGTAACACACCTGACTACAGGTCTCCTGATAGTAACACACCTGACTACAGGTCTCCTGATAGTAACACACCTGACTACAGGTCTCCTGATAGTAACACACCTGACTACAGGTCTCCTGATAGTAACACACCTGACTACAGGTCTCCTGATAGTAACACACCTGACTACAGGTCTCCTGATAGTAACACACCTGACTACAGGTCTCCTTTTAGTAACACACCTGACTACAGGTCTCCTGATAGTAACACACCTGACTACAGGTCTCCTGATAGTAACACACCTGACTACAGGTCTCCTGATAGTAACACACCTGACTACAGGTCTCCTTTTAGTAACACACCTGACTACAGGTATCCTGATAGTAACACACCTGACTACAGGTCTCCTGATAGTAACACACCTGACTACAGGTCTCCTGATAGTAACACACCTGACTACAGGTCTCCTGATAGTAACACACCTGACTACAGGTCTCCTTTAGTAACACACCTGACTACAGGTCTCCTGATAGTAACACACCTGACTACAGGTCTCCTGATAGTAACACACCTGACTACAGGTCTCCTGATAGTAACACACCTGACTACAGGTCTCCTGATAGTAACACACCTGACTACAGGTCTCCTGATAGTAACACACCTGACTACAGGTCTCCTGATAGTAACACACCTGACTACAGGTCTCCTGATAGTAACACACCTGACTACAGGTCTCCTGATAGTAACACACCTGACTACAGGTCTCCTGATAGTAACACACCTGACTACAGGTCTCCTGATAGTAACACACCTGACTACAGGTCTCCTGATAGTAACACACCTGACTACAGGTCTCCTGATAGTAACACACCTGACTACAGGTCTCCTTATAGTAACACACCTGACTACAGGTCTCCTGATAGTAACACACCTGACTACAGGTCTCCTGATAGTAACACACCTGACTACAGGTCTCCTGATAGTAACACACCTGACTACAGGTCTCCTGATAGTAACACACCTGACTACAGGTCTCCTGATAGTAACACACCTGACTACAGGTCTCCTGATAGTAACACACCTGACTACAGGTCTCCTGATAGTAACACACCTGACTACAGGTCTCCTGATAGTAACACACCTGACTACAGGTCTCCTGATAGTAACACACCTGACTACAGGTCTCCTGATAGTAACACACCTGACTACAGGTCTCCTGATAGTAACACACCTGACCACAGGTCTCCTTTTAGTAACACACCTGACTACAGGTCTCCTTTTAGTAACACACCTGACTACAGGTCTCCTGATAGTAACACACCTGACTAACACCTGACTACAGGTCTCCTGATAGTAACACACCTGACTACAGGTCTCCTGATAGTAACACACCTGACTACAGGTCTCCTGATAGTAACACACCTGACTACAGGTCGCCTGATAGTAACACACCTGACTACAGGTCTCCTTTTAGTAACACACCTGACTACAGGTCTCCTTTTAGTAACACACCTGACTACAGGTCTCCTGATAGTAACACACCTGACTACAGGTCTCCTGATAGTAACACACCTGACTACAGGTCTCCTGATAGTAACACACCTGACTACAGGTCTCCTGATAGTAACACACCTGACTAACACCTGACTACAGGTCTCCTGATAGTAACACACCTGACTACAGGTCTCCTGATAGTAACACACCTGACTACAGGTCTCCTGATAGTAACACACCTGACTACAGGTCTCCTGATAGTAACACACCTGACTACAGGTCTCCTGATAGTAACACACCTGACTACAGGTCTCCTGATAGTAACACACCTGACTACAGGTCTCCTGATAGTAACACACCTGACTACAGGTCTCCTGATAGTAACACACCTGACTACAGGTCTCCTGATAGTAACACACCTGACTACAGGTCTCATGATAGTAACACACCTGACTACAGGTCTCCTGATAGTAACACACCTGACTACAGGTCTCCTGATAGTAACACACCTGACTACAGGTCTCCTGATAGTAACACACCTGACTACAGGTCTCATGATAGTAACACACCTGACTACAGGTCTCCTGATAGTAACACACCTGACTAACACCTGACTACAGGTCTCCTGATAGTAACACACCTGACTACAGGTCTCCTGATAGTAACACACCTGACTAACACCTGACTACAGGTCTCCTTTTAGTAACACACCTGACTACAGGTCTCCTGATAGTAACACACCTGACTACAGGTCTCCTGATAGTAACACACCTGACTACAGGCCTCCTGATAGTAACACACCTGACTACAGGTCTCCTGATAGTAACACACCTGACTAACACCTAACTACAGGTCTCCTGATAGTAACACACCTGACTACAGGTCTCCTGATAGTAACACACCTGACTACAGGTCTCCTGATAGTAACACACCTGACTACAGGCCTCCTGATAGTAACACACCTGACTACAGGTCTCCTGATAGTAACACACCTGACTACAGGTCTCCTGATAGTAACACACCTGACTACAGGTCACCTGATAGTAACACACCTGACTACAGGTCTCCTGATAGTAACACACCTGACTACAGGTCTCCTTTTAGTAACACACCTGACTACAGGTCTCCTGATAGTAACACACCTGACTACAGGTCTCCTTTTAGTAACACACCTGACTACAGGTCTCCTGATAGTAACACACCTGACTACAGGTCTCCTGATAGTAACACACCTGACTACAGGTCTCCTGATAGTAACACACCTGACTACAGGTTCCTGATAGTAACACACCTGACTACAGGTCTCCTAATAGTAACACACCTGACTACAGGTCTCCTGATAGTAACACACCTGACTACAGGTATCCTGATAGTAACACACCTGACTACAGGTCTCCTAATAGTAACACACCTGACTACAGGTCTCCTGATAGTAACACACCTGATTACAGGTCTCCTGATAGTAACACACCTGACTACAGGTCTCCTGATAGTAACACACCTGACTACAGGTCTCCTGATAGTAACACACCTGACTACAGGTCTCCTGATAGTAACACACCTGACTACAGGTATCCTGATAGTAACACACCTGACTACAGGTCTCCTGATAGTAACACACCTGACTACAGGTCTCCTTATAGTAACACACCTGACTACAGGTATCCTGATAGTAACACACCTGACTACAGTTATCCTGATAGTAACACACCTGACTACAGGTCTCCTGATAGTAACACACCTGTAGTAACACACCTGACTACAGGTCTCCTGATAGTAACACACCTGACTACAGGTCTCCTGATAGTAACACACCTGACTACAGGTCTCCTTTAGTAACACACCTGACTACAGGTCTCCTTTTAGTAACACACCTGACTACAGGTCTACTGATAGTAACACACCTGACTACAGGTCTCCTGATAGTAACACACCTGACTACAGGTCTCCTGATAGTAACACACCTGACTACAGGTCTCCTGACAGTAACACACCTGACTACAGGTCTCCTGACAGTAACACACCTGACTACAGGTCTCCTTTTAGTAACACACCTGACTACAGGTCTCCTTTTAGTAACACACCTGACTACAGGTCTCCTGATAGTAACACACCTGACTACAGGTCTCCTGACAGTAACACACCTGACTACAGGTCTCCTGATAGTAACACACCTGACTACAGGTCTCCTGATAGTAACACACCTGACTACAGGTCTCCTAATAGTAACACACCTGACTACAGGTCTCCTGATAGTAACACACCTGACTAACACCTGACTACAGGTCTCCTGATAGTAACACACCTGACTACAGGTCTCCTGATAGTAACACACCTGACTACAGGTCTCATGATAGTAACACACCTGACTACAGGTCTCCTGATAGTAACACACCTGACTACAGGTCTCCTGATAGTAACACACCTGACTACAGGTCTCCTGATAGTAACACACCTGACTACAGGTCTCCTGATAGTAACACACCTGACTACAGGTCTCCTGATAGTAACACACCTGACTACAGGTCTCCTGATAGTAACACACCTGACTACAGGTCACCTGATAGTAACACACCTGACTACAGGTCTCCTGATAGTAACACACCTGACTACAGGTCTCCTGATAGTAACACACCTGACTACAGGTCTCCTGATAGTAACACACCTGACTACAGGTCTCCTGATAGTAACACACCTGACTACAGGTCTCATGATAGTAACACACCTGACTACAGGTCTCCTGATAGTAACACACCTGACTACAGGTATCCTGATAGTAACACACCTGACTACAGGTCTCCTTTTAGTAACACACCTGACTAACACCTAACTACAGGTCTCCTAATAGTAACACACCTGACTACAGGTCTCCTGATAGTAACACACCTGACTACAGGTCTCCTGATAGTAACACACCTGACTAACACCTGACTACAGGTCACCTGATAGTAACACACCTGACTACAGGTCTCCTGATAGTAACACACCTGACTACAGGTCTCCTGATAGTAACACACCTGACTAACACCTGACTACAGGTCACCTGATAGTAACACACCTGACTACAGGTCTCCTTTTAGTAACACACCTGACTACAGGTCTCCTGATAGTAACACACCTGACTACAGGTCTCCTGATAGTAACACACCTGACTACAGGTCTCCTGATAGTAACACACCTGACTACAGGTCTCCTGATAGTAACACACCTGACTACAGGTCTCCTGATAGTAACACACCTGACTACAGGTCTCCTGATAGCAACACACCTGACTACAGGTATCCTGATAGTAACACACCTGACCGCCTCCATTCATTTTATAACCAGATACCAGGTTTAAAGGTAACCTACTCGACCAACACACCTGATATATAGTGTCTATAGTCCAATTACAATAACCAGGTTTACCTGACCAGCCGCCAAGGTTACACACCAAATACTAACACAACAGATCAACTATGACCAGAGTTTATAACCCATTGACGATCATCAAGCAGCTGTTCCGGGATAATGTTCCTATTCGGCTCGAAGTGCCATCACGTTTAAAAAAAACATGTTTATAAAAAACAGGATTATCACTGACTACGATGGAGCAAGACAGTTTCCAAATGTTTCAAAAACTTTTGTTTCCGTTCTTGTTGTCCAATAGGAATATAACTCAAAATATTGTCTTCCCGTTTGTTGTCCAATAGGAACATACCTCAAAATATTGTCTTCCTGACTGTTGTCCAATAGGAACGTACCTGACCAACGAGGCCAAAGGAGCGGACGATGCACCGGATGCTGATACAGCTATCATCAATGCAGAGGGCAACACACATGCTGAGGGGAAGAAGGAGTACTTTATCTAGACTGTAGAGGGCGCTGATCCGCTGCCCCAAAACGTGCTGCCCCCTCTTTCTCTCTCTATCTCCTTATCTCTCTAGCTATCTCTTTCTCTTCACCTCTGTCTCACTGTCTCTCTCTTCACCGATCTATCTCTCTCTCTTTCTCTTCATCTCTCGCTCTTTCTCTACACCTCTCTCTTTCTCTACGCCTCTCTCTCTTCACCTATATCTCTTTCTCTTCATCTCTCTCTCATCACCTCTCTCTCTGTCTCTCTCTCACCACCTCTCTCTCTGTGTCTCTCTCTCCACCTCTCTCCATCTCTCTCTCTCCACCTCGGTCTCTCTCTCTCTCTCTCTCTCCACCTCTCTCTCTCTCTCTCTCACCACTTCTCTCTATCTCTCTCTCCCTCTCTCTCTCCACCTATCTCTCTCTCTCCACCTCCATCTCTCTCTCTCTCTCTCTCTCTCTCTCTCTCTCTCACCACCTCTCTCTCTGTCTCTCTCTCTCCATCTCTCTCTCCACCTATCTTTCTCTCTCCACCTCTCTCTCTCTCTCTCTCTTCACCTATATCTCTTTCTCTTCATCTCTCTCTCTCTCCACCTCTCTCTCTCTATATTTCTTTCTCCACTGCCCCTGCTGCCTCACTGAGGGAACCCCCTGGGCAGTATGCAGAGAGGAAACACTCCTTCTTTTTCCCATCATCCCCCTCTCCTGCTGGCCTTTTTGTTCTATTTTGTTATCATTCCATCTTTCACGTCTTTTTGTCCAACCGCCCTGGTTGACGTTGCCGGCTATCATTTTTAAAGGCCGTCTGGGGATGTTGCCTTTTTATTTCTGATGGTGTTTTATCTGCTAAATAAAAGCCTGAGAATCTGCATATCCACGAGACCACGTCCACCTCTTTATTAAAACCACCTAACTGGATCCCTCAAAAACCACCCGGTCCACAACACACACCCTCCCGGTCCACAACACACACACACACACACTCCCGGTCCACAACACACATCCTCCCGGTCCACAACACACACACACACACTCCCGGTCCACAACACACACCCGGTCCACAACACACACACACACACACACACTCCCGGTCCACAACACACACACACTCCCGGTCCACAACACACACCCTCCCGGTCCACAACACACACACACACTCCCGGTCCACAACACACACACACACTCCCGGTCCACAACACACACCCTCCCGGTCCACAACACACACCCTCCCGGTCCACAACACACACACACACACACACTCCCGGTCCACAACACACACACACACACCCGGTCCACAACACACACACACACTCCCGGTCCACAACACACACACACTCACTCCCTGTCCACAACACACACACACACACTCCCTGTCCACACACACACACACACACACACACACACACGCACACACACGCACACACACACACACACACACACACACACACACACACACACACACACACACACACACACACACACACACACACACACACACACACACACACACACACTCCCTGTCCACAACACACACAGACACTCCATGTCCACAACACCACACACACTCCCTGTCCACAACACACACACACACTCCCTGTCCACAACACACACACTCCCTGTCCACAACACACACACTCCCTGTCCACAACACTGTTGGTTACATGGTGCCTAAATATAAGGCTTTCATTTCATTTATAACTACTTAATGTCATTCATCGACACTGATGATGACAGACACCTGTAATAACTACTCAATGTCTGTTATAACTACTTAATGTCATTCATCTACACTGATGGTGACAGAACCCTGTTATAACTACTCAATGTCTGTTATAACTACTTAATGTCATTCATCTACACTGATGGTGACAGAACCCTGTTATAACTACTTAATGTCATTCATCTCCACTTCCCTTCACTGTCCCCTTCCCCTTCTCTCCCCTTTACTGTCCCCTTCACTGTCTTCTTCCACTGTCCCCTTCTCTCTCCCCTTTACTGTCCCCTTCACTGTCCTCTTCACTGTCCCCTTCTCTCTCCCCTTTACTGTACTCTTCACTGTCCCCTTCCCCTGTCCTTTTCACTTGTCCCCTTCACTGTCCCCTTCACTGTCCTCTTCACTGTCCTCTTCTCTCTCCCCTTCACTGTCCTCTTCACTGTCCCCTTCTCTCTCCCCTTCACTGTCCCCTTCACTGTCCTCTTCACTGTCCCCTTCTCTCTCCCTTTCACTGTCCTCTTCCACTGTACCCTTCCCCTGTCCTCTTCACTTGTCCCCTTCACTGTCCCCTTCTCTCTCCCCTTCACTGTCCTCTTCACTGTCCCCTTCTCTCTCCCCTTCACTGTCCTCTTCCACTGTCCTCTTCTCTCTCCCCTTCACTGTCCCCTTCACTGTCCCCTTCACTGTCCCCTTCACTGTCCTCTTCACTGTCCCCTTCTCTCTCCCCTTCACTGTCCCCTTCACTGTCCTCTTCACTGTCCCCTTCTCTCTCCCCTTCACTATCCCCTTCACTGTCTCCTTCACTGTCCTCTTCACTGTCCTCTTCTCTCTCCCCTTCACTGTCCCCTTCTCTCTCCCCTTCACTGTCCTCTTCACTGTCCCCTTCTCTCTCCCCTTCACTGTCCCCTTCTCTCTCCCCTTCACTGTCCCCTTCACTGTCCTCTTCACTGTCCCCTTCTCTGTCCGCTTCACTGTCCCCTTCTCACTCCCCTTCACTGTCCACTTCTCTCTCCCCTTCACTGTCCCCTTCACTGTCCTCTTCACTGTCCCCTTCTCTCTCCCCTTCACTGTCCCCTTCTCTCTCCCCTTCACTGTCCCCTTCACCGTCCTCTTCTCTCCCCCTTCACTGTCCTCTTCCACTGTCCCCTTCACTGTCCTCTTCACTGTCCCCTTCTCTCTCCCCTTCACTGTCCCCTTCTCTCTCCCCTTCTCTCTCCCCTTCACTGTCCCCTTCTCTCTCCCCTTCACTGTCCCCTTCACTGTCCTCTTCACTGTCCCCTTCTCTCTCCCCTTCACTGTCCCCTTCACTGTCCTCTTCACTGTCCCCTTCTCTCTCCCCTTCACTGTCCCCTTCACTGTCCTCTTCACTGTCCTCTTCTCTCTCCCCTTCACTGTCCTCTTCACTGTCCCCTTCTCTCTCCCCTTCACTGTCCTCTTCACTGTCCCCTTCTCTCTCCCCTTCTCTCTCCCCTTCACTGTCCCCTTCACTGTCCTCTTCACTGTCCCCTTCTCTCTCCCCTTCACTGTCCTCTTCCACTGTCCTCTTCTCTCTCCCCTTCACTGTCCCCTTCACTGTCCCCTTCACTGTCCTCTTCACTGTCCCCTTCTCTCTCCCCTTCACTGTCCTCTTCTCTCCCCCCTTCACTGTCCTCTTCCACTGTCCCCTTCACTGTCCTCTTCACTGTCCCCTTCTCTCTCCCCTTCACTGTCCCCTTCTCTCTCCCTTCTCTCTCCCCTTCACTGTCCCCTTCTCTCTCCCCTTCACTGTCCCCTTCACTGTCCTCTTCACTGTCGCCTTCTCTCTCCCCTTCACTGTCCCCTTCACTGTCCTCTTCACTGTCCCCTTCTCTCTCCCCTTCACTGTCCCCTTCACTGTCCCCTTCACTGTCCCCTTCACTGTCCCCTTCTCTCTCCCCTTCACTGTCCCGTTCTCTCTCCCCTTCACTGTCCCCTTCTCTCTCCCCTTCACTGTCCCCTTCACTGTCCACTTCACTGTCCACTTCTCTCTCACCTTCACTGTCCCCTTCACTGTCCTCTTCACTGTCCCCTTCTCTCTCCCCTTCACTGTCCTCTTCACTGTCCCCTTCTCTCTCCCCTTCACTGTCCTCTTCTACTGTACCCTGACTAAAATTGTATTCAAGAGAATTATAGACTTGGAAACAGGAGAAGTTGCGCCATGTACGGCACGAAATGACAAAGGTTGTGCAACACCCACTGTACTCAGGAGAAGATGCCCCGTTGTACGATATAATAGACAGAGGTTTTGTGTTGTGAGATATGATATCTGTGTACTTTGTTCATCATGTTTCCATTATGGGGGTCTTTAAAAACCACTGATCCTTAAAATGACACTCGGTATAATTCCGAATACCAAAAATGTACGAAATCGATGCAGGGGCGAAGGTTTATATCAAATGAAACAACAATCAATTAATGTCTTGCTTTTTATTATACACAATCATGATTAATAATTATGCTGATTAATTCCTGCTGTCTGTGTATCCATGATGTATCTGTCTGTATGTTCCTGCTCAGAAGCCCCGCTTCACAGTGTCACCACGGCAACAGTTTCTACAGCACCATCGGTTGCCATGGGGATCGAGAACCACACCATATGTTGGGTTGTAGAGTTGTGTTGTGTTGTGTGGATATTAGAAGTTGAACAATTTTATTGTTCTTTTATTTATTTTTGAAACTTTTTAATATATTTTAAGAGTTTATGTTATATTTATTTTACAACCCTAGTTGAAATAAGAGCAGAGAAATTGGCTTTCCCTAATTAAACCCTGATAAGATAAAACGTATGGTTTATTCAACATAATAACAGACCAGTCAGTGTTCTTATTTACAAACAGTATCATTTGTCTTTTGTCTTAATCTTTGTTAATACGCTTCTAAGCCCCTCTCCTTGTGCATACGGCTGTATACTGCATCTGCTAAATGTGGTAAATAGTGAAAAATGTTGTTCGATTTTGGGATCCCTTATAACTTTCAGATGTGTTCATTAGCCAATTGATCTATTTTTAAAGGAGTTCCCACCACTGTTATCTAAGTGATACACTTGTTTTTTTGCAGGGCGTTAGCACATGGCAATGTATATACTGTGTAAGTACGGAATCTTTGGTAATACATGTTTGTTTGTTTTCATTTTCCAGATCTCATCTTTAATTTTGGGATTTAAAAAAAAAAATGTTGAGGAGGCCAGTGGTTTGTCGTAGTGTTGGTGACATGCAGATCAGAAAGGTTTAGAGAAGATTGGTAGATTTTGATGAGTGTCAGGAGTCTATGGGTACAGTTTGTTAGCTAGCGTATTTGCTTTCTCTCTTGGCTAACTGCTGAGCTAACGTCATTAGCTAGCATCCAACATTACACTTTGTTAGCTTTTTCTTTAGTTGGCTGTGTTAGCTAGCTGACTAGAGATAAATAGAGGACTCGTCTTTGTGTCTGTGTCGTTATTGCGTCTGTGACAGCATTGGCTTTTTCAATTTTGATCCCTGCAGAAGCACTCAATGGCGCTGACCCTGCTAAAATGGCCCTTTGTCCACCAGAGAACTAGGACTAACATTGTATATGGCTAGCTCCAACACAACACTTCTTTAACCTGCTCCAACACCACACTTCTTTAACCTGCTCCAACACAACACTTCTTTAACCTGCTCCAACACCACACTTCTTTAACCTGCTCCAACACAACACTTCTTTAACCTGCTCCAACACCACACTTCTTTAACCTGCTCCAACACCAAACTTCTTTAACTAGCTCCAACACCACACTTTTTAACTAGCTCCAACACCACACTTCTTTAACTATCTAGCTCCAACACCACACTTATTTAACTAGCTCCAACACCACACTTCTTTACCCTGCTCCAACACCACACTTTGTTAGCTAGCTCCAACACCACACTTCTTTACCCTGCTCCAACACCACACTTTGTTAGCTAGCTCCAACACCACACTTCTTTAACCTGCTCCAACACCACACTTTGTTAGCTAGCTCCAACACCACACTTTGTTAGCTAGCTCCAACACCACACTTCTTTAACCTGCTCCAACACCACACTTTGTTAGCTAGCTCCAACACCACACTTTGTTAGCTAGCTCCAACACCACACTTCTTTAACCTGCTCCAACACCACACTTTGTTAGCTAGCTCAAACACCACACTTTGTTAGCTAGCTCCAACACCACACTTCTTTAACCTGCTCCAACACCACACTTTGTTAGCTAGCTTTGTTAACTAACTTCAAAAGAATGGGGTTAAACTGTCACAATCATTACTTGTGATTATATGATACACACGTAACTGCCAAAATAAAGGAAACACTTGAGTAATGAAAGCAGGTGTGGTAATTATGCAATTAACATCCCATTATGCTTAGGGTCATGTATAAAAATGCCCAGTTACCCATTATTTTGGTTATTATGTCT